>NC_047171.1:23523035-23823035 GCF_009819705.1 Hippoglossus hippoglossus
CTCACTAGCCTCAAATGATGATAACTACACAACCTTCCAAAATACTGAAATAAATCATAGTGTTGTAAAAGACCGTTAAATCACTGAAGGCCCTGATGTCAGGAGAGTATGAGATCTGTATCAAGCTTACTGTGTGACATTTGTTTCATGGCACCTTATATCCACCTTATATCCAGAGATAACCCTCTGTTCTGTATTCATACAGAGATATGATAGCCATGACGAAGCAGCTATGAGCTAAGACAAACACATTCCAGAGTCACTGTGAGTCCTGAGCCTTTGCATGGAGCCTTCCAGTAATTAACATTTTTTTAAATCCCCCTTTCCATTTCAGACTGTCTTCTTGTTAAAAGCCGACCCACAGTTCATCTGCACAAGCAGATTATTATGACCCTTTGCTTTGTTGTTCGTGAAAAGTAAAAGTTTTCGTTTATTACAAAGCAAATCATTCTCTTTTCCTAAACTTTGTGTTCCTTTCCACAGCCTTGACTGCACGATTATTACGATTACCATCATGAAACAGGTCTGGTAGGACAAGTCTGCCAGAAATTGTTGTACTTGTTTGCAGGAATCCCAGAAATAACTGCAGACGGAGCCACAGCACCACACAGTTATTTATCTTGCACTACCTATATTACATGCCTGAACTTGTTACCTCCAAGGACAAACAGAGAGGGACTCTGTGGAAAGAAAAAGGCTTTCTTTTAAATTGCATTAGCTTGAGTAGGGATGGTTGACAAGAGCAATATTTTACATCGAAATGGCTGAAGAAGTGTGACAAATGTGTGTGTGATACAATTGAATGCCATTCAGATGATTTATTTGGTTCTTATTATTGTTATGTATCGCGAGGTAAGTAAGAAAAAAATAATCTTGGGTGGCAGCTCTCTGTCTAGCAACATATCTATTGTATGTATAATTCACTTATTCCTCATAGATCAAAATATACACATCTTTATCCTTGTTCTATATAATTTTATCTTGCTACAATCTGGCCAGTGTCTCTTTTATAGTGTCACTAACATGCTGGTCTTTACCAATATGGCCTTTCATTACTAAATTATTACTAAATAAATAAAGAGATAATGTCTGTTATCAGCCTATGAGGCACTTAAAATGGTTACAGATTTCATCTACATTTCTATAGCCAACAATGCTTTACAATGGGGCATGCTGCACATGTACATCTGCACAACCGTGGAAGAGGTGAGAGTGGATGTTTGACATTTAACACAATATTTAATTTTTAAAACACAAGTCATAAAGTATGGTCTCTAGTCCTAGTCATTTTTACCTTTACCTTTTAAACTGGAAAATCCTTTTTTGCCCCCAGACGTAGGATTTAGGTGAGCCTATACACAGTGAAGTTGATGTTTCACCCAGACAACAAAACACAACGTCTTGGTCCTGGTCACTCTTAACCACCTTTCTCCTAGATTGAGGCATTGTTCAATTGGCTGTTTAGGATTTAAAACTCAAAAAGCAGGTTGACAACACATTCTTAAAGTCATGTTGTCGACTAACGTTACCTCAGCAAATGGCTGTAGGAGCTGCACCCACCTCAACTACAAAGGACATTTTAAACACTTTTCATGAATATGACAAGTGTCTGTGTTCCCCTGAACTTTCTGTGGAATCGGTCAACTTCCTCCCTCCATATCCAGTCCTGGTGTCCTGCTCCTACGTCACTCGTCTCAACAAAACATAGGGAGAATGTCATGGCTGGTGACAGCATTGAGAAAAGACCACTCTGTGGGTTGTAATTTAAAGAAGTGTGGTTTTGATCTGGGCCATTTTTGACTGATTGGTTTCTGCTGTAGCACATGCTTCCGTTTCATTGATATACATGTTTTTGGACTAAACCGAGTGTATTATCAATTAGAAATGGCTTATATACATCTTTGCATAACATATAGCTCAAACACACACACACACACACACACACACACACACACACACACACAGCTAATGACTGCATCACTTTCTTTCTTTTACTTTCTAGGGCTATATAGAGTGCCTTCAATCATACTCTCAATCAATAAAAGTTTTGACACTCTAATAAAACAGAACAGGCCCCTCTGGCGCCGTTCCTTTGCTCTGAAGCAGGAGTTCAAATGTTTAGGTGAGGATTATATATTGCCCTGTGACAGAAGGAGGGGGAGGATTTTTTTCACAAAAAATGGAGATTTTTATGCGATCTTATAAATTCCCCAGTTGGACTCGACAAAGGGATCTGATGATGTCATATCCTGTGGAAAGCCTTCACACAAAAGCAATGTCAGAGTTCACACACTCACCAGATGATGAATTTATGGAAAGACTGTGGCAGAGTCATTCAAAGAAATCCCTTAATGACCATACAGCATGCCGGGATGGGATTGAGGCTGTTTGAAGAGCTTTGTATGGATGCTTACTGTGATCTCACAGCATGTTTCAGTTTCACATGTAAACCTGAAGCAAACAAAGACGCACAGGGTTTAGCTTCAGGATAACAAGGAAATATTCTCACATTTGTAAATAAAACAGTTTATGAACCTGACGGATAACTCAAATGTAATAATCAGTCAGTTACTTCACTGTATTTGGCTGTGCATTGGGGAAAAAATAAAGCAGAGTACGTTAGTTATACAAAGTAGATTCCAAAGACGACAATACTTAAGCTATTAAGAATCAGTGTACTAAATGGGTTTGTGTGCCGAGTGTCTGTTATTTTTGACTCACAGACCCAATTCAGTCCTGCAGCAATTCCTTCTGGCAGAGCTTTTTTGGAGTAACTATTTGAGTCAAAGTGTTTTTTAAATGTGACCATTGCTGCCAATTGTACAGAGTCTTACAAACCGAGATGAGGTTTGTTAGCAGACAAATTCAGACCAATTGCTCTGTATCAACTATCTGAACTGACTCTTTTCAGAGTTGAAGTGAAGTGGGATTCGGGCGTGGGATTTAGCCATCAGATAGTCAGTTTCACTCAGAATATGTTGAGGTGCACTGTTGACTCCCACCTTCGCCTACACTGTTAGATCAGATGGCAGAGCACGCATGAGAAAAGCGTACAGTATGACTAATAGCCACATACAAACACTCTGATTAATGGCACTCTGCTTGCTAATGTGATGGGAGGGGTTTCATCACATGGAACTGGATACATGTTGGCCTATGTATGTGTCCATGAGGGCAAAAGAATAACAATGTGTCGAACAGAAAAAGAAGAGACAAGGATGTTGATATAAAAACACATAGGTTACACAAAGAAATAAAAAAACACAGGATTTAAACGTGTACAATGGATTTTTTTATAACTCTGCCTGCTATTCACATTGTCAAAGCCAAGAGGCTAAAACACTGTCGCTCTGCAGCCTCCAAACTAATGTTGGCAGTGAGCCTTTGTTTCCGAATATGAATATTTGCATGCTATTCTGTTCATGAAGCTCATGTGGAACAAAGACATGGCTTTATTTGTAGATTAGAAGAAGAGACTATGCTGGGTTGGAGATCTAAGTCTGTATATTTTGTGTTTGTTCTCTGTTATTCAGTGATTTGATTGGCATTATGCAAATAATTGATCAATCGAGAACAATCAGCATTTCAGTTAATCCACAGGCATAAACCACACATCATACATTTCTCTCCTTTTAAAACGCCTTCATTATGAAGGGAAATGCAGGGGAGCAGTGGTGCAGTGCAGCAAAGGTCCCCGGGAAAAAAAAGAACAGGGACTGCAATTACATCCAAACACCCACATATCTCTATTTTGGATGCACTTCCCCCCCCCCTAAAAAACAGAACACGAGACATGTAATTTACAGAGCCATTACTTTATGCTGTGTGGGGGGGAAATACGCAATATGATATCAGTTGGACTTCAAGTGTGGGGATTATAAAAATAAATCCTCTCCCCTGATTGTCAGTCAGTCATTCCATTCCACACTAATCAGCCGTAGCAGTAATATCCCAGCAGATATAAATCGGAAATGATCAGCAATAGATTAGCCCATACCACTTTTTCATGGCTGTTATTCATGCCAATATAGAGAAATTGAATCTCTAAACACCATATCATTATGTTTCACGCACTGGCCCAATGCTTAGCTACTTTATCAGGCCTCCTGTCTGCCTCATTTTATCCCAGCTGGGACCTAGACACTGACAATACATTTAGCTTTGGTGGCATTACCCCAGAATGACATTGATCTGCCAGCCAACATTGTTCCAACACTGGCCCTTACCAGTGTCTGTTGGATTGGACAGGCAATTGGCAGATGCCTTGACTGGCTAGTAACAGGCTAACAGGAAGTCTGGGATGAATAGGGTACATCACAACCTAGTTGTTACAGAGCGTGTGTGTGTGTGTGTGAGTGTGTGTGTGTGTGTGTGTGTGTGTGCGCGTGTGAGAGGGAGGCATGCTCACATTCGTAGAAAAGCCTGAATCAAGGGTTAGAGCAATTCATGAATTATTCAAATACACTGTAATGAACAGACTCTGGAAAAAACTGAGAACACCAGTATTTTTGTAGGCGTTAATATTTCAATATCATATGAATAAGAGGCTAAAATCTGCCAACTATTAAAAATAGTTTTCCTGCATTAGGTCCATATGCCCTTACGTTCTTCTTGCCTTATGCAATATTTATTTCACCTTCAACTAATCATTTTTTCCAGTGTCCCACGCCATGTGCTATTAGCTGATATCTGCAGCCGGGCGTGTTTCCATGCTTTCCAAATGTACCCAGTTTTATGAGAAGTCCACAGTGATTACAATCAAGTGTGCACAGACCAGCTGACTGGAGGCCTGTGCTCATAACCTTTGCCCATAACCTCCAAATGACGGCCCTTAAACTGGACCATAAACACAGCAGTGTTGCCTCTTGGTATAACTCTGGTCGAGGCAAAATAATTACATACACATATGCATATATAAAAAAAACACTGGTTAGAGGTTTTGGAGACTCAGGTGGAAATGCACAAATCAGAGCTTCCAGTTCTAACCTGCAGTTACATGGGGGAAATGTCAGTGGGCCATCTGGATTTGGATGGACTGTGGCAGGTGTAGTGAGAACTGGTGACAGGGTACAAATCCCATTGTCTGAAAACACAACTCTTTGGACTCTCACGGGAGTATTCATGGAGATATTGCCTTTTATGACACTTTTACAATACAGAGATACAGATGTCTGGCTGGCCAAAGAAGAACTGGGGCTCTGCAGGGAGGGCAGTTATGACTAGACTGTTCCCCCCTGACCTGTTCCCCCCTGACCTGTTCCAAGTACTCCAGTCAGTCTCACTGACACATCCTGATGCTTTCATAGATTTATGTATTTTTTTAGTTTTTTTGAAAATTTTAAACTTACACTTGCTTATTACTCAATTACCTCAAACATAATCAGTAACCACATTGTGCTGTTGAGTGAACAAACCATTAACACAAATTAAACACAAAGGGTAGTTTCAGAAATTATTACAGCTGAATGTGAATGGGATAACTCGGCGACAGAGAAGTGTAATATAAATATACACTAGAGGCTCTGTGTGAATGGGTGAATTTCTTATAAAACACTTTAAGTGTTTTTTAAGACGAGAAAAATGGCTACAAACCTTAACTCCGTTTATTAGTTTGTATTCAATAGAACCATTGTGTATCATTTAATATAATAATATATTTGTAATATGTATTTATTCAAATAACATTCAGTATTGTAAAATATAAATGTCAAAAATGATCAAAAGTAAAGCTACCCAGAACTTTACAAGAGATACTTGTTGTCCTTTGTTTCGGGTATACTTGTTGAGTACAAAAGTATGATTCAGGTAACTGAGACACAAGTGAAATGAGCTCCTGGGTCAGTTCTACTCTGTGGTTTCTGCCATGCTCACTCAGCGAGCTGCAGTGTTCATATAGAGGAGTATAACCTCCAGTGGCTCAAACAGCAGTGGCATTAACCTTGGTGGCAGTTTGGCCCAGTTTGTTCCTCTGTCAAAACTCTATCTGTATGTAAAGCTAAAGCTAAACGCAGCACTAAATGGTAGATTGAAGCTGCCAGTATTATTTAACATTTGAAATTAAAATTAAAATTCTCAATGAGTTGTGAGTGAATTGTGCACAAATGTGTTTACAGTCTCTTTCCCCATGAGACTTTACGGCTCCATAAAAATGCAATAGAAATGTAATTTAAAAGCATGAACATTTCCCTCTGAAGACCTCATTCTAATACAGAAAATAACATAATTGTCTATCACACAACTCAAGAGAGAAAAAGCTGAATGGGGATATAAACTGCTGCCAGGAGATGGGGCATGACAAACTGACGACAGAGGGAAGAGAGGAAGAAAAGAGGAGGATCATAAATCAGAGTTGATGGGGGTGTGTAAGGAGGGATCCTCCCACCCACACTGCCTCTGTCCCCTTATATTACTTTAATTGCAGTCGTTTAATAATTCTGAAACTATTTTGCCCTGAGCGTGCACTGCTCATAAATCCCCACTTCTGTACACACGCTTAAGCTACACTTAACATTCCTCCATGCCACTTAATCTTTCATCTTTTCATCCATTCCTCTCTGCTGCCTCACCCTCCACCCTGTCTCTGTCTGTCTCTTTTATCCTTTGAGTCGATCCCCTTTCAATCCATCTTCTTCTCTCTCTTCTTGCCCAACCTGTCTACCCTGTCTTTTTTTCTTTTCTTTAATTGTCAGTTTTATCAGTCATATTTGTTTGTCTCCTCATGTGCTGTTCTAAACCTGTGGTGGAACATATGCCCAGGAAGGGGTTAGTGCATGTTAGACATTCTTCTTGCTTCTCCCTGAGGTCATTAGGTTTAACCGGAGGGGAGGAAAAGTGCAGTTTGCACCCTCACATTTACCCCCCGAGCATGTGTGTGTGAGAGTGTGTGTTGAGTGGTTGAGTGCTCCCTGGCCCTGCAGCTGCAGCTGAAGCAAACCCCTGCTTGCTGTGTGTGTGGGCTTCACACGTGTGCAGAGGTGAGGCCAAGGATTCTCAGGCCTTTCTCCCCTTTTCCCTAAACCATAAGCAGACAGCTGCCGTGTTGCAGCTAACGACACCAGCAGCCCGTCTGCATTTTTTCTATGTGAATGACACTGGGTTCAATCACTCATGCAGTCACTGTCTCTGTCTGGCAACAAGAACACATGTATAATATAAAACACGTTTGCATAATTAACAAATATATTAGAAGTGTAATACGTTTTACGCCACAAAGATTTTTCAAACGAAACAAAATTATATGTCAATCTCTTAAATGCTCCATTATTTTGTATCAACAGACCTGGCAGACATTCTGACATACATGTATAGTTTATAGACTACACACACACACACACCCACCCACCCACACACACACACACACACATTTATCATAAATGTGTGGTGCTTGCATTAGGCCTTCACCTATGGGGAAAAGTGTCAAGAACTGATGAATAAGTCACAGTACTCTTACAAGAAGCCTTCTGCACCTCTGCAGTGCATTTAGTTCACACCTGACACACACGCACGCACGCGCGCGCACGCACACACACACACTCCTTGCTATTAATCTGGGCTTTAGCATATTAATGTAGGAATTTGAGCTCCATTTAAAAAATCATTTGGGGTACAGGTACCACACATGCCATATCTGGAGCAAAGCCAAGCTGCGTTTTGATCAGCCTGCACTAACATGGCCAAATGTGCATACATAAATATATTCCATTCCATTAGGAATACATGCACCTGCAGATGCAGCACTGCTTATCAAGCAGCTGAGAGGCAAGTAAAGATCATTGGGAGGTTGGGCTCAGAAGCAGGTTGTCATGCATGTACATATTTGCATTGGCTGTGATGTTTGTATTTCAGCAAGTGCATGCTGCCATATCAGAGAATGACTTAAAAATGATAAACATGATACACATGTAAATGTGCCTCCATTTCTATCTTGTCAAGTGTAAAACCCTTTTCTTTCTTTTTAACCAAGATGACATGGTACATTCTCTTGGTACTATCTCTTTTTAAAACAGATCTCAAGGCAAATAAGTGTAGTACACCTTTCAAACACTTAAAGATATGTAATTTAAAAAATATATAGAATTTGTTTGTTGTTATCTCCAACTTTATTCCAAAAATATTTCACAAACATTGTTAAAAAGGATAAGATGCTTACACAGAGAACCTATGGGCTCTTTTATTTTTACAGAGAAAAACTTAATTTCTTGCCTTGTATTAGTTGAGACACATCAACGTTTTATCTTTCAACAGAACAAATTAGAACAAGTAATAATAATCAGGAAAAAAACTTAGATATAATGTGTTGTGTACAGCTACATGTGTGAGGACAGCCTCTGTGTGTAAACAAGAGCTTTAGCCCACAAAATGACCTAACTAAACAAAACCTTAGTTCCAAAATAGGCTCTATAAATAGAGGCTGTGTAGTGGGACCACACCTATCCTTTCCCCTCCCTGTAGAAATGGAACAAGGAAAGAAATAGGAGTAGAAGTAGAAGAAAAAATATCTGGAAACCCTTACTGAACTTTCAATGTGTTGAGTTTTTTTCATTTTGTCAGGCAAGTTCTATTCAAATATCAAAAAATAAACCCAGTATGATAAAGTGACTGCAGACTTTAGACCGACCACTTTGAAAAGAAAAAAAGGTGAAAAATAGCACAGCACAGAAAAGAAATTCCCTTTAAAGTAAGCCTCCCTTGGAGTCAATGATTTCATCTGTCCATCTTGGCTCTAAGAGTCCAGTGCTGCTGACATCCGTTAGAAAAGCTCCACTCTGCCCCTAACAGTGAGAAAAAGCACCTGATGTGGAGTGCCATTTATCATAAATGTGTGGTGCTTGCATTAGGCCTTCACCTATGGGGAAAAGTGTCAAGAACTGATGAATAAGTCACAGTACTCTAACAAGAAGCCTTCTGCACCTCTGCAGTGCATTTAGTTCACACCTGGGACTAAATTCAACTCCACCATTATTCTCTCAAGTAGTCAGGATGAAAAGAAAAGGAAAGCTGGATAGGAGCAGGATGGTGCTGTGAACCATTGCTCTCGAACTGTGCTTAAGTATTCATCCATCGGAAGTGGAGGTAAATGGCTCCTTCATTCAACACCTGCACCCAAGGTTCTTTGTCCTCAATACTTTTCACACTTTTTCCCTTTGCCAGAAATAATTCCATCAAGGTAAACCTGTGAGGATTCTGATCCCTTTCACTGCCCATCTACAGCAGATCTTTCTTCTTTCTCCTTCTTGTCATTATATTGGTCCATAGTTGTCACAAAGTGCTTTTGTGCGACCACCTGCAGCTTCACTTCACTCACAGAGATAAAATGTGTTAAATTCCTTATGAAAATCACACTGTTCATTCCAGTAAACCTTCGCTAAAGCCAAGTTTGTTTCTGTAGCAACTTTTAAGATAGAATTGAACATGCTTCATATATCAATAAAAAAATATATTGTGTTTGGTAAAGTGTACGTTCCTTTTTGCTAAAAGTTGGGACACTCTGGAAGGAAAGGAAATATTTTCCCCCTTACATTTGACAAGGAAAGAGATGGGGAACCAGGGCTGGACTGGGACAACAAATCGTCCCTGGCATTTTGGCCCAGACTGTCTTGGCCTCACCAGCCACGGGTGCTGAAGATGGTCATGACTGCAAACATGTCAGTAAGACATGAAGACAATTGGCAGCATTTGTCTAAAGGGCCTGTTGTCTTTTTTCTTTCAATTTATCCACGCTTCCTTTGCATTTTTCTCTATTTATCTTATTGTTGTTTTATTTTCATTCTGTTTAGTAGGGAAAAAAATAATAGTCCAATCAGAAATAAAAAATAAAAGGCAACTGCGTCGGTGCAAAAAGCAGGTCAGGCCACTGGGAAAATGCTTAGGTATGCTTGATGGCCAGTCCTGCAGAGCTGGACTACACTGGCCTACACTGGTTAACTGAGTAGGCTACTTGTTTAAAGATTGCTCTTCAATTATTACATTCAATATTTAGATACAAATAATAAAAACCAAATAAAGCTTCAAACTATGAAAATTGATATATCAACCAAAAAATACAAATAGGGTAGAGCTCGGGCCATTTCTGGGTGAGGAATCTGATTTGAATTACACCCACATTTATAATTTTTCAGTTATGAAAAATGTTTTAGGATCTTTCCAGAGGCCTATTACAGATTGTAAAATGCTAACTCGACTTTTAAACAGATGTTATGCTTCGTGGCAACTCAACTGTATTATTTTATATGGAGATTGATATAAATTTTTATCGTTTAGATGAGGCTGGCAAAGGATCAAGTTGGGCAGCTCAGCGGAAAAAAATGTAATTGACAATAAGCAGTTACCGATCAGGTGCAAACCAAATAACAGATGGACAAGTACTAGTACCCACACACACACACCCTTGTGTGTGTGTGTGGGGGGGGGGCAGTTCGATCCCAATCTCCACATGCTGAAGTGTCCCTGGGCAAGATACTGAACCCCAAATTGCCTGAAGTCTGGGCCGTTTTAAAAGAAAAAAAAGATTGCCCATAAAAGCCCTGTATGAATGGGTGAATGGCCAAAACCTGTACTGTAAAGCGCTGTGAGTGGTCATCAAGATGAGAAAAGCGTTATATAAATACACACCATTTACCATTTAAACACACAGGTCACAGTACAGAGGCGCTGGTGGAGACCAGTAAAAAGTGCAAAGCTTTAGTCTGATGTCAACTAGGATAGCAGCACTCTAAGTGTAATCAACACCATCACATGTAAGAAACACAGGATAAATATCACATCAACTGTTCCACAAGCCTTTTTTACATAGAAAATCTACATTTATTAACATTTTAGATTTGTTCATAGAGAATGAATTAGTTTACACTGTGACATTTCTGCTATGGATTAAATCCAGATCTAAATGTAATTCCCTCTAAAAACATAAATAAGAAGTACCAATAGGTTTGGAGTATCAATAAAGAACTGCACAAGGTGTACTGTATTCCAAAGAGAATATAAATACATCATACACCCTGATGTGAGAACCTGTCTCACAGCTGCAACCTCAATATAAGCCCTCCGGAAACTTCAGAAAGATGGATGCATGCCAATTGCACCATTGGGCCAATCAAAAAAAGGCACCAGCTAGCAGTCAGCTACACTTGCATTAGAGGTGTCTCTTGTGAAGACTCAGTGAGGAACAAGGCAAGAAGGGACTTGGTCATAGAGGTGAGCAAGAGCCAACGAAGCATCAAGAACAGTTGCTCTAACAGAGCTTCAGATATCCTCTGGAGAATCTGCACCTCAGCAGCTTCCATCAATCAGAACTTTATGCTAACAGGCTCGGTGGTGGCCACTCTTGAGCAAAAGGCATATGACAGCCTGTTTGGAGTTTTTCGAATGGCATCGAAGGAACTTGGAGAGCACAAGCAATAAGACACTTGAAATAACAGAAGCTTGGATATGTTTAGATGGGACTCCTATAATCAAGAGTCTCGAACACGTCTTTAGACATCAGAACCAAATATTGCAATGTGATTGGGGCCCATGTTGTCTCATCAGTGCTGGATAATATTCCCATCATGCCTAGACAAAGACTAAACCTCTGGCAGAGAGATAGCTGAGTGGATTGAGGAAGAGGAAAGCAAACTTCTCAGTATAGCTTCTTTCACACGGTGACTCACAGCATTTCTTCCCAAGAGAGTAACTCACTCAGGAGGTGAATGAGCTTCCCAGGATGTTCCCCATCCTGCGTTACCTCATGTAAACCACTGAGAAATGAACCATGACGTAAATTCAATAACACTGCAAACTGTCCTGTGAATGAAACATAGCATACACTCCTCCCGCACGTGTTAAGTTACTCTGTTAGTTAGCTGTCTCACTGTCCCCTTTCTTTACCTCTCCTTCTGGTGTTCCCAGCCCTCCTCTCCTGAAGGTGACTGTGGCACAATGATGACAACACCAATCTGTCACACTGTCCCTCCCACAGCTGGCTCCATGCACACTGTGTGAGCATTACATCTACTTTGCTCATACATCTGGGGGGCCTTGCATCGCAACCCCCAAGTCAGATGCTACACCAGTCTACCCAGAATGCCTGGGATAGGTTGCATGTTCTACCGTGTGTGCTTAGGCTGTGTATTTAACAGTGTAGTGTACAACGTGTGTCCGTATACCAGCATGTGAGTTGTGTGAGCACTTTTATACCAAGTGTTTGTTGAAAGAGAAACTTGATTCCTTTAACATTCTCATTTAGCTCACATTCCTCTCCGTTCAGAGTACACAAACCTGACATTTGTTCACTGCGTTGCTGTTTATGTTTACATTTACATTTGCAGTGAATATTTGTTCTGCTGGGCTCGATAAACAGTAGCAGTATTGTATATTATGTCATGGTCACTGTGTTTTTCTGTCATGACCTGAACCTTGGCAAAATAAAGGCCAGATCAACTGACAAGTGGTCGATACGCTACATGGCATTTTTACTATCTGAGAATGTAATGATTTGACCTTTGGAAATTGTGGTCATGTTTCTCTTGTTTTCCCTCTACTTTATCTCAGTGAGCTGTGTTCCATTACATCGTAGATGCAACCATGCTGCCGCCTGTGTTCCCTCTACAGAACAGGATGTATCTGTAGCTCAAACTAATTTAACCGTGTAATCTTTATGTTTTAATTAGCCGAGCTGCTGCAGTGCCAAATGGAAAATAGCAACTCAAACTGTGTGTGTTTTTACATTTATTAAACAAGGTTATGTTTTTATCACTGTCTGTCTGTTTGTTGGTTAGTGGCTATGCAGAAACTACTCAACCAAATGTTGCGTGGTGGAACATGACCGAAGGAAGAACCCAGTAAAGTTTGGATCGGATCCAGATCCAACGGGCAAATTCCGGAATTGTTTTTGTCACTTTCTCCAACATGACGAGATAGTTAACCCCTGGCAGAGGGATGAGCTCTCCAAGTAGCCTGCTAGTCTTCGGGCACGGTTACACATGTACGAATGCAAGCAAACTTTTGCGGGTCAAAGTTCACCAAAGTTTAACTCCATGCAAAGCCCTGCTGTGGATTTGCAGCGCCGCAGGAGGCAAATGTTTTATTCGCCCCAATCGCTCGCACAGATTGGGAGGTGAAGTTTCTACATTTGTGTGCGTGTGACCGTGTGTGACTTGCTGACATATGGTGCTTTAGAAATGATAGATGAGTTGAGATTTCTTCATTACAATGTCAATTTAGTAGACGCTCTGGAGCTCTCAATCATGTCCCATTATCTTCATTAACTTATTGGCTTAGTCCAGTTCTAATGGAATTGAACATTTCTGAGTACTTAAAGGACTTCCCGTCAATGTTGGCTGAAAAACAGAACCTCAACTCAAAAGAGACTTAGTCTAGACATGTTTTTCCATCCATGTGTTTCGCCAATGTCAGATATTCAATCATAGGCTGACAGTCCGAGGCTCGCAGTAACACCAGCATATGAGACGGGAACAAAATATAACATATCTACTCACATATCTGGCTGCACTAACCCCACTGCTTTGTACAAGATGGCATGGAATCTTACACGTGGGTTTTTATGTTTGATGATTGTAAAATATAATTTGCTTGCATTGTTTCTACTTATTGCCATATTTTGTAATTTACATAAATGATCAGACAGGTTGCATCATGTATATGGAAATGCATCCGTGAGCATGAAACAACAACACTAATGAAAATACAGTGAGATTCCCTGCAAGCATGTTTCTGTCCTATGGGGGATTTGACTTTATCCCACAGTAAAATAAAAAATGCCCCGGCTGCTCTGATGGAGGTCAAGACTCCACCTGAGGTAACAAGTGATTTGACTGGAGCCTAAACTGTGACTCTGTGTGCAACAGCTCACCTTTCTGCACTGTAGAAAAGTACAGAAGGTCAATTAGATCCATTAGATTCTGACCGATCCTGTCTCCTGTGTCAATGATAATTAGTTATGAATAAGTAATATAGTGATTAATAAAGTTGTCACTGTTGTGGCACAAAACTTCAGATCCTATTAATTTTTTGGGCCCGTATTACATCCAGTGACACCAGAGGAGGATACCAGTGACCCCAATTAATCTAACCTGCAGTAGACTCTTTCTTATTAGCTTATTATTATTTATATATATATTTGGGACATTTGTAATCCATGTGAAGGAAAGTAAGGCAAAGTAGGTAAAACTCAAACATGAAAGGCATTTAGAGATTTTGGAGGGTGTATGAGTGCAGTGTGTGTGTGCAGTGTGTGTGCAGTGTGTGTGTGCAGTGTGTGTGTGCAGTGTGTGTGCAGTGTGTGTGCTGTGTGCCCTCTGTAATCTTTGTGGACCAATATCAGTGCTGAAAGGTGGAACTACCTACTACTACTAACAGTTTTTATCCTTTTTGGTGGATGAGACAGGTTGGTCATCTCAGCAGCCACAGTTCGCCTCCCAGGATAAAAATAAATATTAATAATAATAATAATAATAATAGTGCTTTGAATATAAAATATAGATAAGAATAAGAACATGTTAAAATGAAATTTAAAATAAGAAGAGAACAGATTTTAAGAAACATAAGAATGACATTTAAAAGAAAAGGAAGTAAAAAAGGAAAAGAAATTTAATTTAATAAGAAAAATGCATAGAAACAGGAAATAAAGAAAATGGTTCAAAAAAATATAAGAGCGTAAGAGCGCGGGCAAGTGCAAGAGCTAGTTAGAGGCTAATGTTTTAAGTTTTATTTTATAGACATTCACTGATATCTAGAGGCAGTCTGTTCCACAACTTTGGAGCATCATTTACAGAAGCTGCATCTCCAAAATAATACCTCCTAAAAAACCTTTATCTTGTTGTGTACGTTCTCACTTACAAAAAAATGATATAATAATAAAGAACCTATGGACAGTTTAAGCCTCATCATATTCCTTTTTGTGACCATGTTGCAAACACATGGTGTACTTCCTGTCTGATCGGCACAGTAGCACTGCAGCAGGATTATTAACACACCCTCTGTGTTAATAATCCTCATATTGTTCTTGACATATTCATATTCAAACTGTGCTTTCACATGTGTGTCAGAGAGGAACTACCTCCCCTGTGAGAACTCTTAATTTATTCTAGCCTCAGTGAAATTAAACTAACTCTTTAGAATCACCCGGGGATCACATCTCTGAACCTACCTTTCCTCTTAAGGTGCTAATTACTACCCTGTAATGAAAGCAATCAGCAGATGAAGTGATATTGCTCGCGGAGTGCTTCTTTTGTGATTGCCTGTATCATCCTATGCATCTTCAAGTGCTCAGTAACAGGCTTAAGGAATGAACTGCTTCAGTGAAGTAATCAATGACGGGACAGCATATCTTGAATCTTGATGACACCCCGATGCAGTGTCTGGGAACAGCTCTGACGTGGTTCTGGATGAAGAACTGACTCGTAAGGCAGGGTTGGGAATTATACCTCTTTGAAGGGAGCCAGATCTTATGGCTCCCTTCCTCTCTGAGAGCCATTCAAAATATGGTTCATCTTTTTTTTTGTTTTTAAGGGGACAAGGGTTACTCAGTTTATCTGCAAAATAACCACCAGGATAATGATAATATAATGGATTTGGATCATCATCATACAATTTCTTAATGTCAATAATCTGCACTGTAAACAATACACAAGGTGTTTGCTTTGTCAGTGAATTTATTATTTTATGAATTTACCCTCTGTATGAAATGTGTTATTTAAGCAAGGTTGCATTGCTTAGAATGCAATTCATGCATGTGTGTCTGTTTGACCGTGGGCAGGGCTGAGCTGCATATGCTCTCTCACACTCACACACACACACACACACACACACACACACACACGAGGAGGAAGCGTGCACTTTAAACTGAATTAAGGAGACTAACGTAAGCCAGATAACTACATATCATTCCATTCAAACTCTGCCATTTAAACAGTTATTTAAACGTTTCCTTATAGCAGGCAGCCACGCAACACTGGCACATAGCTTGGAGGAAAGTTTAATTTCTCAAAATCACCTCACAAATGGGTTTAAAAGTGATCACAACTACTTGCTGATTATGTTAAATGGCTTCACATATAGCCTCCAATAAACAATCCTGGGAGAAACAATGGGACATTATTATTGGGCAAGGGCTTACTCATGCACTATCAATGCAGTGCATGAATTGTGAGTAGGTCCCCCTCCCCCTTACCCTTCTCAAAGAGGGGAATGTTCCCACTGTTCACGTAAAGGGAAGCAGTGTGGATTTTATTTACTTAGGGCAGGCAGTGGATGAAATCTGGGCCCACTCCATTTGTTCATATCAAAGAGCGGGTGGAAAGAATCCGATTGTTCGCGAACGTCACAACACAATCGTAAGGTTAAGAACAAGGCTCCAAACACACTGTAACCACAAGCTGGAGACAAAAGAAAATCAAGAACTAGAAGAGTGCATTCCACTGCCAAGGCAAATGCACTGCCAAGTTCAAAGAGCCTGGATCTGCTCATTAATCTGGATTCACTTCAGAATTGATTAGGTTCTTTTTCAGTGTATGAGTGATTCAACTGACAGACAGACAAACAGCAAAGAAAACATAACTTCCTTACGCAATATTAAGATTCCATCGTACTCATGGTGTGTTCTGTGAATAATACGTTTTATGTGTCATCTTCTTCTAAAGCAGCAGCGATAAACTGGATCTATGGATACTATTTCTGTGTTATATGACCATGTTGTACTTATGCTGTCTATTTGCACTGGGTCCAGTGTTGTGTTTTAGGCTGAGGCATAGCTGAAGTGTGCATGGAAGAGAGTGGAGTGTTCCCCCAGCAGTCCCTGAGACACCACGTGGGCACCCAGACTGACTCCATATGCTGAGATCAGTGGCTCTGTGGGGGCCAGGCCATCTGCTGCAGGACTCTTTGTTCTTCTCGTCTCTGAAGATAGTTCTTCTTGACTCTGAAAGAGTGAATCCAAGGTTTTTAAAACTTTTGCACAGTACCTCACCGAACTTGCATCGGGCATTGCAGGGGTGATATTACCTTAATGATCAAAACCCAGGTGACCCATTTGAGTGTGTACTGTTATATGATCCACTTTGGATATAAAAATAATGATCAGTGCAGCCTCAAGAAAAATAATTAGGTCTCTTTGGTTTTACTAAGGGTGATGTCATGTTTGTTTGAGTTTAACTTGGGAGCCATTTGTTAGAGTTAATGAGGCAATTTCACAAAAAAGAAAAACATAACTTGTGAGAATTCTCTGGTTTTTAATCTTTGCTCCTCTTCTTTAGTGCACGTCTGGTTCAATGTGGAGGCATTTGATCAAACACACTGGAGTCCCCCCCCCTAAGTCTCACTTTTCTGTATGACCATAATGTTAATGTTTATGTATACTGGACCTGTGATGTCCCATTTGGTGACTGACTGATTCACTAAGCAAGACTCCACTACATGGACTCAGTAATTAAAGAGCCTGGATCTGATCTGCTGTGTTTGCCCACTGGATGTTCATTCTGGCCTAAATGACTGGGTGTTGCCTGATTAACTCCTGGAAGTAGAGTTTCACCTGATGTTATGTTTAGTCTCACTGCTAGGTTGTGTGGGAAAATGGTAGTGTTCGACTGCCCCTATAGAAATTAGCAAAATAGATGGTTTACTGTATCCGCCCTGCTCAGTCACTTTGAGGATAGTAGGTGTTTTTTCATCTGGATTTTACTAACTTTGCTGTAATGTTTCAATGCTACTAATTTTTTCATAGACTATAATCCTGTCTGTAGGTCAAAGCATAATAGTCAACACCCACCCACACACATGCATTGCTCCTAATTACCCTCAATCCTGTACAAAAGCCCTGGTGACCTTGTGCACCCAAGCTGCCAGGGCGAACGGTAGGGATGGATGTGTGGGGGGGGGGGGGGGGGAAAGGGCATAATGGGATGGACAGAGTAGGGGTGGGAGGAATATGCCCCATTCCCTCTCTTTTATGTAAATATTTATGGCAGGGGTGGTTTGAGCCTGGCACAATCCGAGACTTCAAATAATAAACACACAAGTTTCCAGACATTTGGCCTACTTCACCCCCCTTAAATAATTACTCAGCTTTCAATGGTCATCGCCACCACCACCACCACTTTGGTCATCAGATGAAAATTCTTTGTGTTAAGACAAACAAACGTGGTGTTAACTTTTGTATAATTAGTGCATTTTTACATTTTAATGAAAAGCAGTTAAAGTGTAGATGTTATGATGGGAGACTTTGAACCAGGACAAACAATTCACTTATCACATGTCTGAGAAAGCAAGACACCCCTTTATATTAGTATTGTAATACTAATAAAATGGCTTTTTATTATAATTAGTCATTCAGTTATTTGTTTGTTGGTGTTTGTTTTGAAAGCTTCCCTCTGCTAAATCAGGAGGTAATCATTTGTAAAATCCTGACTTCGTATTTTTTATCCTGGGCAACAAGGGTTTTCAGCAAATTTTATTTTCCCTTGAGAATTTAATGTGGGGAAATTCATTAATTACATGATGTCCCTGAGAAATACTTCTGCTCAAACAGACCTTAAACCTGACTGTGAAGTCTTAATATTACTGTCAAATCCCATGGTACAGAACCTGATACTTGGACACAAGTACTCACAACCTTTCCCATGAAGAGTGTGTGTGTGTGTCTGTGGTTCTTTAGTGTATTTTTGTTTGGAAACCATTGTTGTGGGAGCATTGTAGCCTGTCCTCGTAACTTCAGTTGGCTGTTAGAGGTTCAGGTTAGAATGAGGTTTAGAGTAAGGGGCTGGAGTGTGGCCCTCTACATTTACCAGTGTCCTCACAACTAAAGTAAGACAAGTGTGTGTGTGTGTGTGTGTGTGTGTGTGTGTGTGTGTGTGTGTGTGTGTGTGTGTGTGTGTGTGTGCGAGCGCGCAGTAGTGGTAGTAATGTTTTTTTCTTTATCTACTCCCCCATCTGTAACAAAGGAACCCAGTATCCTGGCTCTGAGCGGCTTGCTGACACGTACTGTCTGCGCTGGTCACTCAGTGACAGTGAGAATCGGAGGTGCAGAGAGAAGAGGAGAGAACACAAAACACTTACAAGTTCGGATGGATGACAAGATAAGACAATGGGTTTGTCTCCTGTCTGTTATTGACTTGATCTTTGGAAACAAAAAAGATTCCGCCATGATTTTTTTATTTATTTTGTATTTGTATCAACCTTTTCACTTCTGTGACTTACTAGATTTTTGCACACAATGTAATGTGACTTTCTTTTGCTTTACCAATTTCCTCTAAATTACGCTGAATAAAGGGTTTATAGGCTACATAATTACTCAAGAAATTATTAATGGATACATTTTTATATGATGATGATAATACATAGCATGATGTTAACAATTTGTCTACATGTCTTCACAATCTGTATTCAATCTGTTGCTCATCAATACTAATGCATTCAAATACCTACTTCCCCATCTGTCAATGAGGAAAGGCTAAATATGAGAAATGAACAACTACATCTTTCAAAATCACACCATTAACCATCACATCCCTGAAACACTGCAAACAAAAGCTGAACTTTATAACATGAAAGTAGAACCCAAACGTAGGTGCTTATCTTCCTTACATAAGGATTTTAGCTTTTTAGAATCTGATTAAATTGTGCATACTACAATTTTACTGATAGTGGTTGAAATCGAAATAGTTGTTTTTGGTGCCCAAGAACAAAAGAATTTAAATATTAATGTGTCAGAAACATCTCTTCAAAATTGATTTCAGCATTCAGATTCAAAGCTTTTTGTTTGCCACTGTCTTTTATTTCATCAAATTTAAAATACAGATTATCTCACACTGAAATCAACATTTTTTTTCATTATAATTTTTTCAATCGCGATTACTTGAGACTTCTTAGGCTACTTTGTTTTTCTCAGCTGATTAAGGTTCAGTTAGTGGCCACAGATTACAGTTCCCTTTTAAAAAATTCCAGTATAATTCAGAGCAACATTAAAGAAGAACAAGTCCCCTCTGTGTGTGTGTGCACGTACAGTAATATAAAGTGTTTTTGAAAGTAAAATTGAGCTGAAGCACACAGTGTAACTGGCTGAATGCATGTACTGAGACAAGAATGGAAACGCTTCTGAACTTTCCTGAGAATCCTCTGCTAAATAATGTGTCTAAATTCAGAGGCCTAATCCAACTGGTGGATCAGTCTTGGGCCAATGTTTCCCCGGATTCATTGCATGCCAGTGACACAGCTGAGGAGGTATCCAAGGTGGCTGAGCTGCAGTAAGTGTCGCCGCTCGAAGTAGCTAACGATGCAACGATAAGGGTAGTACAAGTTGATGCAAACAGGACATCCTGCAGAGACCACACCTTCGCAGACTGAGTCCTCAGCTGTTTATTTATATTGTTTCCACTTTGGTGCCTCATATATGATTGTGTCACAGAGGAGAGGCTGCATAATGGACATGAAAACATTGTAGAAAACATCCGGCATAGTTCTTTATTCCTGATTAGGCACAACGCCATAGTCTTATAATGCACTTCTCTTCAGTGTGGCTGGACAACTAAAACTAGGAGGAGTCCTGCTGATTCCAAGCTTACTTCATTTCACAATAACCACTGTTTCCACTTTTCATTATGGGTATTAAATGTTGATGTTTAAAAAAAATAGTAATGGTAAACTAGAAAGCAATAAACTTTATAAAAAGTTGATCATTTCTGAAACTAACCATTTTCTTTTTCAAACAGTCTGAGTTTAATGTTTCCGGACATGTGCACAGAGGGATGCACACACTTCCAGACTCGCTTTTAAGGTCAAACTCTCAGAGTTGCATGAACGACTGGAGCTCTGACAGAATTGCTATGCATTTCTATTATGAGGGGAAAAAAAGACATTGCAGATATACACAGACTGTAGGTCTTTATTCTCCTAACACAATTTCCTGGAATTCCCTTCATATCCTAACTCATCCTCTTCTTCAATCAAATTGACTGTTAACACTCTTTCAGAGGGGAGAAGCAAAATAATAACCCTAACCCTGGTATTCTTTTCGTATTTTTTTTTTTTTAATTAGGGCACTTTCTACTCAAGGCTACAGTACATTGAATATACCAGACCCTGACCCACTGAAAAGAGGTGAATATAATTTTTTAGTTCTTTTAGATACTATCATACTTGTAGATTTAATGATGGATATATTGAACGTAAAAAAAAAAAGGTTTTCTCTTTTGCAGGACCATAATTAGTCCAAGACCTGTTTAACTTAACCTTGTATTTTAATTTGAACACACACCTTCACATTTAGCAGGGGTGGAGAACTATTATGAAGTGTACTTGTACTCCCTTTATTAGTTCTTGTTAATGGAAACTCAAGGAACCACAGTGACATGTAACATTTATTGCAATATACACAAGCCTGTTAATGTTATCACAATTCCTTTGGGCAACCCAATGTGTCTTTTTCACTGGCTAACATGGCCCAAATACTATCAGACTGTTAAACGCTAAACTACCAGCTTAACTATCCGATATGTAGAAATGAATTCTTCGACTTTAATTTTCAAAAAGGGGTTTATATATTAATTCTCTATAGATTTAGATAATCTTTTTTGAAGTATATGTAAATAGACCTTCTTGGTGTATCAGGTTCACCCCACAATGACAGTGGCCTGCAGTCAATGATGTTTGGACTGGTTGAAAGAAAAGACATGAATGTTTTCTGTGTTTACATATGTGGCAGCGCCGGTGAGTCTCAGAGCCACATAGTCACAAAGATGACAGAGGAACAACAATGATAGAAAATGGCTGGTAGTGACTTGGCTCCCAGTTCCTTCCTGTCCCAGGCGATTACCTCAGCCTTCTCTGTCGCTCACAATTCATGAGCATGTTGTCAAACGTCATCATCTCACAATTGCCCCCTGAACCCAGCTGAAAAATAGAAAAATCTTTGTAAGTTACAGGCAACACCTTGACGTGCTAGAGAGGGATTGACAGTGGCAGAGAAAGTGAAAAGGAGAGACGCTTGTGAATAGACGAGGACTGAGACGCATACGTGACACAGGGACCTGTGATAGAAACAAGATTACAGAACAATACACGTTTGATTTTTATTCATTGTGCTCCCTCCTTTCCCATTGTTCTTAGGTGAAGATCCGGAGTGTGAGTAGAGACGGACCACCTGCCATCCGTCCTGAAGCACACAATAAACAGCGTAGGGCCCGTTTGAACACCGACAGCATTCTGGCAACAGTGAGGTCCTTTATGAGCCGTAAAAGTGCTGTGTGAAGAATCTGAGCAAGCTAGGCTAGCCAGGATGACACTGACAGACATTATTGTGTATGTGTGAGGAATAAAATGTGTCTGCTGCAAAACCGTTTACTTTCTCCAGCAGAAAGTACAAACTTGATTGGAAACAGAGGTGCCTATTACAGTCAGAGGTAATAATAGGGTGGAGTGACGGCATAAATCACAGAATAAAAAAAAAGGCATCCTGGCAGCCATAGTTGTGTAGCAGGGTGTGTGTGTGTGTGTGTGAGAGAGAGAGAGAGAGAGAGAGAGGTGGGGGAGTGTTGTTTGGGTGCTTATTTACTGCTGGAGAAAGGAGCCAGGCATGCAAAAGAATGGAAAGGGCGAGCCAGAAACACAGGCACACAGAATAAGTGTTTGGTGATCAGTTTAACTTCTGTCATCTCCACAAGTGCAGTGACTCTGCTTGAGCTGCACTATGTGAGGAAAACCTGTGGATGGACTACAACAGCAGAAGACCCCGTCGGGTTCCACAAAGATCAGCCAAGACAGTGGACACAGACCCGCCATCAGTATACAGTTGAAAACGTAGCCTTGTGTGTTCAATCTGGGTTTGTGATGAGGCTGCAGCTCAGAGTTTGGCACCAACAGGAATCAACCGAGCCAATTTGCCTTGTATCAATAGTTCAGGTTGGTGTTGGTCGTGTAATTGTGTGTGACTTTTTGTGACACACTTTGGACCCTAATCCAATTAAATTATGATTTGAATGTCACAATCTGAGAATTGCTGCAGACCATTTTCATCCCTTTACAGCCACAGTTTCCCCATCTTCTAATGACCACATCCTGAATAGTAATGCTCCATGTCACAGAGCTAAAGTCTCAACCTGATTCAATACACATGACAGTGAGTTCGGTGAACTATAGTTACAAGTCACCAGATGTGAATCCAGTCAAACACTTGGGATGTAGTAGAACAGGAAGAAGATTCTGCAGAAATGATGTGATGCAGTCATGTCAACATGTAGCAGAATCTCAAAGGGAGAAACTACCCAGCATCAGTATGGCTGTCCTAATAAAATGTGTACAACAGTCCTGTAATATATTTAACCTCCATTAAGGTTATAGTGTTTAGCTTTTGATTAAAGTCCACAGAGGTATTGATTTTGATGATAATTATCAAATATTAACAATTATGATAATTTTGGAGGAAGTCTTTTCTTGAGCTGTGTTGCGTTATAGTTAGAGGTGTTTTTTTAGCATTGATCACTGATATGAATGTGATGGACAAGCTAATAGAAGATGCTATAAAATCCCACAAACTGTAGAAAATTAAAATGATCATTTCCACTTCATCATACTGTATGCATGTGTGTGTGTCTGGTCTATGTGTTGAGCTACATGGTTTTATTAGAGACATGCACTTTTCTGAAGCATTTAGTTGTTATTTCAACCAAAGATTACAAACTTTCTACATCATTTTTTTTCAGATATAAACTTCCTGCTCTCAGACAAACGTTTTGCCAGTATGGTGGGAAGTTGTCACTCATCGACGCCTCAAGACCAACAGTCCTTCACTTAACACCACTTCGGGACCATAAAAAGTGGCTACACACTATTTTATCCGTTGCACTCTTTTCAACAGATTTTAAATAGAGCAAAGAGTCCGAGGGACTTCCAGGGGACTTGAGACCGACAAAGAGCAGTTAGACCACTCACCAGCAGGGAATACGCAACCTCTCAGCACACATAAACACACACACACTCACACAAATGTTTCCATATACAACTTTCAAGGTTCCTGGGAAAACAATTTTTCCGAGGTTCGCAGGAGTTCTTGTTTAACGGTTTGCTGTATAACCTTCAAACACTAATATGTGTGTCTGCATCGAGAGATGTAAGTATCTGTCACCATGTGGTGATATTACACCAACACACGATGTGTTCAAAGGATAAGTTTCCATTTTACCAATGTGTTTTAAACAAGACTAATATGCCCATATGTGAATTGTAAGAGCCATTAGAGAGTCTCTCCCGCCCATTCCCTCTAAAGTTTGGCCAAAGCTAATATGAGGTTTCAACAGTCTGAGTTAGATCAAGTAGGTATTTTCCAAAGCTAAAATTGTGTATTTGTATTACTATCCATTTGCTGTAGCTCAGCATATAGAGATATGTATATAGAACAGTGTCTGTTGAAACCTAAAAATGGAATTATTAGGATTAAGATTATATATAACCAATAATGTGATGAAAATGCAAGGGTCTGCGGAGTTGGGGGCCTATTATTTGAGCAACTAGCGATTTTAAACTTGTAAAAAAAGAGTGAATATGTTTGTCCTCAGTCAGAGACAGTGACGACCGACCTGCTGATTCACTCCACAATCCCATACTGTCAACAGGAAATGTGCTTCCTCTGACATCAGCATGGTGCCAGTGACGTGCACTCAATGCTGCTGTTACACCACATTTTGTGCCTGTTAAAGTATGTGATACAGACACAGAGGTTGAAACACTCGCAGATGCTCTGAGGTTAGGGTCTTTTTAGTCACGTCTTGTCTGCATCCGCACATAAATAATCACAGAACATAATTTAGTACATTTAGTAACATAGGCTGTGTGCTATGTTCAGCTAGTACCATGCATGTGAGCTGCAGATAATAATGTCCAGCGTGCTGTGGGTGGTCTGTTTGTGTGTACATCACTTATTCTTAAAAGCATGACACAGAGAATGACACATGGCTGTGAAATGTCAGGCTGTGTCAGACTAATAGGATTTAATTCAGGCTAGTCTGATCTCTAAGCTCCTGATTTGTCTGTTCTAAGAAGACTTTCAAGACTGTCTGATTTGTTCAGGATGTTTTGTAAACCCTGCACAATCCAGGTATGTACACCTTCACTTCCACCAGCCCTGTTATAAGAAACAAGTCATCACAGAAGACAAACAAAGTGTGGGAATATTACAATTACCATGGTGCTGTCATTATTAATCTCAGTGACAACCCACAAGCTTTGTCATCACTTGTACTGCTTGCGCCTTGTCAAAGCATATTAAAGCAGCATTGTACTGCGCCACAATGCACGCCATTGTTCTCCTTTCCCTGCTGTCACATGGGGGCTGTAAACAAAAAGGTCGGGTTTCGATGTCGGCCTACTGTGGTGCAGCTCAGGTGCTGCTTGGAGAACAGAAAAATGGGCAACCTTGTCACTTGGTAATGTTGAAGTCACTGCCAAAGTGTGACTCAGTCACAACAGAGAACAAAGGGCCGCTAACATCTGCTGAATGGAGGGAAGAGTGTTAGTAAGTGCTTAACATTTAACAACATTCAGGATCTGAATTGAACATACTGATTACACCAGAGAGCTGCTTTAGAGTCTAGAAGGAAGGAGGTGGCGTAAAATATAATATACGTGGCAGCTCCAGTCACTCAGAGCCAAAGACCTGATGTCACCTCCAGTCTAGCAGCTGTTCCACCACCTTCTTTAACTCTGCAAAATCTCAGGCCGAGTGTGTCTTTAATCATTCTTTTTGGAAAAGTGAACAGGTTTACGATCCACACTCCAAGATAAACGCTGTAAAAGGCAGTTAATGTATTGGCTTATAGAAACTACAACTCATGTATAACAAGATTAAAGTTCACCAGTGTGGCAGCCAAGGAAATACATCAGTCAAGCTTTTTCCCTTTATCCACGTAATCCAACAACACTCTATCGCTGTCAACTTTCCCAACTTTCTGTCTGTAATGTCTGCTGTAATCCACAATGTCTGGCCATTCCAGAGACTCTGCCTCTTTTGTTGAGCTGGGACACTTGCTATTTTGGGAAAGGGTTCATTAAATATCACCAAAGCACCAGACATTACCCACGTCTTACCATATGGAGTAAACAGCAAGTTTCATTTTGACAATTTGAATGAGGCTCACTTTACATCTGTAAAAAACTATTGGTTTTTCTATAGAGACATAGGGTCCTGATTTAATGGAGCAATGTGGTAAATCCTGGGCACTCTTTGTTAAGATCCTGAGTAGGAGAGAGAGAGAGAGAGAGAGAGAGAGAGAGAGAGAGAGAGAAGGCGTTTTGAGATATTAATTGCAAAAAAATGAATGAACAGGAGCTGGCAGGGAGACTGGACTAATTTCTGAGTTCTGACTCAGGAGAGCAGGACAGAGGTTCTGTGTCTGACACGATTCCATGAAACAACTGAGCAGCACAGGTGCAGGTTTGCGAGCAGATCTGAATTCAGGATTTCAACAGAGACAGGGCTGGACGTGGCTGGAGTATAGCAGGCAGCTTGATGGTGAACCTGAGGCCCAGGTAGACAGGTTATTAGTGAAGCCAAGACTGAGAACAGGCAGACTAATCACATCAAAATACAGACCAGACACACACAGGACCAGAGACAAAAAGAGGACACAACAACCAATCCCATACCAGAGAAATTCAGCAGAAGAAGAGCAGATCCTGACAAAATGTTTCATCTTTAAAATGAAATGATTACTTGATAAACAAATATTATTCAGCAACTATTTAAAAATTAATTTAGACATTTTTACTGGCGAAAGAACAACATTACAGCTTTTTTGAAAATAAGCGTGTTTTTCTAAACCATCTCTATGATAGTACAATAATTCTTAGTATTGGTTGTAAAAAGTAAACCTAAACTAAAACCTAATACAGATAATTTAACTAATTGCAAATATAAACAGATTAACTGATAATAAAAACAATCCTCTCCAAGAAATCAAATGTTTCTGGTGCAGAATGGTGCATCCTTTACAGATGAGTTGATTTTAAATTCAAAGAATTCTGCTATTTGGTGTTATTGATTCCATCAAATCATTACTGATACAGTTGATGTATTTTTCTTGACATATATCACATTGCATTTGAAAGAGAATAAAACTAGTAAAACCTCAACTGCTGCCAGTTAGACATTAGAAAACAGGAACTATCTTTTGCCTGCTCAGTAGACTGATTCTAAGTGACCAGTGTGATAAGACAGAAGTGTTTGTGATGACTCTGTAGCAGCCTGACATTGATCCCGTCATGTAAACATGCAGTAAATTATGGAGTTAGATTCTTGCCAAAACTCAACAAACAAACAAAACTTGTTAAGCAAATTCCCTACCATTCATGCCACCACAGCGTGGTTTGCAAATCCAAAACACCATTAACAAACACGTGCACTTTGTCTCGCAAATACACTTCTACTTTTTTTTTACAAGGACACATCTTGTTCTTGTGGGATACATTTTTTGTAATTGTATGAAATGCAGAAGGCTATTTGTATCTGGAACATCATTAATTAGTGTATTTGTTTGTCGTTTCCTATTTGCAAAACAAAATGCATAAATTTGTTAATAGTGTTTTTTTTGTGTTTAGTGTTTGCAAGTGAATGTAGGGAATTTCTACAACATGTTTTGTTTGTTTTGGCTTTGGCAAGACTGTAGCTCCACAGTGAATGATAATTTTTAATGGTTTGATATAGTTTTACTTTCCTTTTGTGCGTTGATACAAATGCATCTACTGGCTGTAAACACAGGCGCCCACACTAACATGCAGACATTTTATCTCACCCTCAGTCCTCCAGGCAGAAACATTTGGTTTGAACATGTTGGAGGTCACAGTGAAAAGTTAAGTAAAGTGTGCTGCAAACGTCCTGGATGTCCCACTAACGGACTTGTCCTCAACAAGTTGAGAGAAAGAGCAGAGATCTGCTCAGCATCTGTGTCTACTCAGGTCAGCCGAACTGTCTGGGCGTTTGGCTTGCAGGCAGATGTAGACTCTGTCGGACACAGGCAGCAATCGTTATTATCGTTATCAAAAACCCTGTTGTGATTATGGGCAGACACCCCGCAGACAAGCCATCTGTACTTCAGGTGGAAATCAATCGCGATGCAGGCCCTCTGTGAGTGCTCTGATGTCTTCAAAGGTCTAAATGCAGAGAGAACGGAGCGATAGAAAGTGATAAAGGGCTGGGGTGGGAGAGAAAGTGGGAGAGCTAGATAGAGAGAGCAGGGAAAATAGACAGGCATTCATAAGTTAGATAAATGGCCTTTCACTTCATTTTTTTGGGGCCTCTTTAAAAAAAAATAAATAAAGGAATTATAGCCAGGGGGTACACAAAGAATCAATACAAATCACAAGCTGTTGTAGTATCATAAGAGTTATGTTAGTACAATGAAGTTTAGTCTGCTGTGCTTTAAAGTAGGTCTGATATTTGTATCTGAAGATTGAAAGAGTTTTAATATTCTGTGTTGAAGCTGCCTTTCCTCTGCATAAAAAAGCTTTGGATCATTTGAACAACTATTTATGACAAAGTCACAGAACCACATTACCTGGAGTTCCATCAAAATGCAGCACTATGTTTAAGAATGTTCAGTAAAAGATAGATATAAATGAATCAATGTTTCCATCCACTACTGCTGCACACGTTGGTTGGTTATGATAAGCAGCTGGTGATGGAAAGTCTCCAGTCTGGGGCCATTACAACCATTGCAGAAGAGCAGGGTGCGACAAGAAGCAGTTAAAAGATGAAACACGATCAAAATATGACATTTCTGTTCGTTTCATGCGTTTATTTAAGGAACACCAGTCTCATTACCGCTCCACACAGATCGGATGTTTTTGTCTGCTGCTGTCTTTCCAGCGGAGCAGAAGCTTCAGTGAACATTTAGGTCATCACATGCTTCATGAACAAGATTTTCTTTTCCACTCTGTATTTCTTTTGGGGGGGGGGGGGAAATATTCACAATAACAGGTTGATGGAAATCCACGTTATGACCCAAATAGCGAAAATGGAAACATGACAGCAGGTCACACGGGACTGTCACATACTGTAGGTTTACGTACTGTAAGTGGACCTTATGTATCATCCATCATAATGACAGACTGGTAGAAACAGGATCTTGTAGTAATAATTATAGCAGGAGTTGGTCCAGTTCAATTAAACTCTTGTACATTTGGTTCCATTAAGCTGCTGGGAACTCTGTCATTGGAGCTGTGATGCAGATGAAACAACAGGGCCGAGACCACATGAATGGATGGATCTCTTCAGATTTCCGACGACGCTCTGGTGTGGTTCCTTTGTGGTAAACCAGAACGAGAGCACTACTGTGTAATAGTAGATATGGAATTTTAACGTCAATTGGCAAAACGTAAACTGCTATTAAATCCATCTGTTTATCATGTGAACTTTGGCATCCATGTATGTGATTCATATTATTACCAAAGGTAGTTTGGTAACCATGGTAATATGCATAAATGCTATGGATGTTACATTGTTCTGGGTGTTTTTCTGTCCTCCTTGTATTTTGGCAGTTCGTCATTTGAAAGGAGTGACGCATTGCAAGCATTCAACAACATCCGAGCCACAATATTACAATACAGGACTTCGCTTTATAATCCTGTTTCTACAGACCTGTTGTTAAGATTGGCCAGATCTCTAGTTTCACTCTTGAATAATATGTCTCATAATGACCTTTTCCTTTGTGACCTCTGCATCATAGGGGGAGATAAATAGACACGTGAATATGTAGCTAAGCTAACAAGTTCAAATTACTTTATGTTTATAGCTTTAGGTTAGTTTAAGTCTTTGCTTATCAAATGGACCTAAAATTATATTTATATGCAATTCTCTGTAATTAAATGTCATCACATGTTTTGGAGACTGCTTTATTGGTGAGGTTAAACCTCTTTTTCACACACAGTTAAATCTATTTTAATAACTGGCTAATATTCACCATACTGTGCCTAACAAAAACATAACAACACTATTGTGTGTAAAACCCCTGAACCATGGCAGACGTCAGACATAGTGTGTTCTTCATGCCAAAGTGATTGAAATAACAATGGCCTGTTTTTTCCACTGACAGAAGCACTGACCTGCCATATTGTCCAGGTTCCCACCACTTCTGCAATCTAGGAGGCAGGAATGGAGCTTCACATGTCATAACATAGTGTCACCAGGTCTCCCTAAATCGCTTTATAATGATCATGAGGAGGAATCAGTTTGTTTATCTTCACTGAAACAATGTCAGTTGCTGTCTGACTATGACAAACGACCAGCTCCTCGTACCACAGTTCACTATTTCCACCCTGAACCGCTGGGAATTGTCACACAAACACTAAAGTGAAAAGCGGAGCTATTAAAGCTATTTGTTTTAATGTCATACGTCGTGTCAGATATTTTAATTACAGATGTTTGATTACAGATGCATTAATGCCACAACAATAAACTCAGCGGCTGCTGTCTGTCCGTTTCTCAAATCTCCTCTTTTTACTTCATGTAACAGCATTGCACTTATCTCAAACTTCCACCTGTCTCAACATCTTTTTTCCTCTTCCCGATGGCTTGACATTCCTGTCCCTGTGACAGATGAAATAACCTCTTAGCCTCCTTCCTCTGCCTCCCTCCCCAGCAGAACTGATATCATTTTGTTGTCTCTGTGCTGTCAGGGGCAGTCTGTGTCATCGATTCATGATACTCTGACTCTCCCTTCTCCTGTCTCCTCTCCCTACCTCTCTCCTCTAATTTTGGCTAATACCATGCTACATGCACACACACACACACACACACACACACACACACACACACACACACACACACTAACACAAACAACTGCAGACATGTAGTCTTTCCCTCCTGAATCCTGGCAGCAGATCATACTCATGCGTTGGTGTTGTTCTTCTAGGCCAGAAGAATAACTTAACCCATCATTTGGCCCTGAGGCCCGCTCTTTATAATCTTGTTTTCTCTCTCAGGTGAAATATTTTCACACCCGTTCTGAGCCGGGACAGATAGAGACTCACAGGGTCAGAGGTGACGAGCGTTTCCAGCTAGCACGCAGCTGAGGGCCAGAGCTCTGCCTCAACCCTGCAGATAACAGGCTGCCCCTACGGAAACTGGTAATCGTTTAAATTTAATTTTGTGTGTGTGTGTGTGTGTGTGTGTGTGTGTGTGTGAGTGTGTGTTTGTATTCGCAAATCAAAATATCAAAGGCCGAAACTGTATAAGCTGATACAGTGTCTGACACAAACAGGGTTGTAGCAACAATTTGTCATGCATTAGTTTGCAAATGGCTGTGACTTGCGTATGCAGTGCAGTGGTTCAACTAAAATGTCAACATGCATTTGAATGTGCAGTGGCGGAGAGAAAATGTAACGTGTCCAGCTGAAGAGCCTCACTCATGAAATATAAATTGGTTGAAGGAAAAGCTTCAATGTGCTAGCTATGACAGGTTACAGTGGCTACTATCCTCAGGGTCTGTCCTATAGTAAACCTATACCAACACAGAAATGCCTGGGCTTACAATGGGGTTGACGATAGTGTTGATGGTGGTGTTGCTGGATTGGTAGGTGGGCCAGATGATATCGTGAGGGGTGCAGAAAGTCATGGGGCAGATGGAGTAGTATAATAAGTATAATAACTAATAATCCTCAGTTATTTCAATTATTATTTGCAGTTTATTATTAAAAAAAATATATATGAATTTAGGTATTACTTTGACATAGCTGGACACACATTCTCACACACATACATGTTCATGCAGGTCATTACTGTTCGTTACTGTCTGTGTGAGAGTGGGCTCATTGTGAACCACCACTCATGTGATTTGAAGCCTATTTTGTAGTTTCAGTTCTCTTCTATGACTTCATGGCGAGACTAAGTCAAAACATATTCAGATTAGCTAAAACATTAAAGCCACAGTGCCCTGTTTTAATACCGTGACCGGTTGTTGTATATGATCATCCTAAAAAAATATTCTAATATAAAAAATTGGCTTAAGATACTTTTTTTAGGATTATGTTATATTAAATTGAATTTGCTAAGTAGTCCCAGGGGAGTATGGAGAATAATCATACACTTGCCTGGAAAAAAGAACTAATAGGTATCAAGATAAATCTGACTGATATCTATTATTTATCTGACTACATGTGTGAATCCTAGGAATATGATCAATTTGATCAGTGTGAAACTTTCAGCCAATGAGTTACTAAATATGTTTAACTAAAAGGAAAACGATACATGCAGTAGAGCATATAAGTGATGAGAGGAGGGGACAAATAAGACTTCAACCACTTTGGCTGTAACATTTCAGGCATCAACAGGTATTTTAGTGGTGATATGAATGTTTGTGTGAATGGATAAATGTGACTCGCAGTGTAAAGCGTTCCGAGTGGTCATTAACCCTAAATGTTAAGTGTTATATTAATGCAGTCCATTTACCTGTGAGAGAAAAATTATAATTATAAAGCTTAAGGACCCAATCTCTGGAAAATGTAATATTTAAGAGCAGAATTTTTTGAAACTTTAAACTGAGCATGATGTTAAGAAAAAAATGCAGTAAAAAATGGAAATACATTGAGAATGAACTCAGGACTGTCTGGAGTAAAGACCAGGGTGAATGAAATGATCTTAAAAAAGATAGGATAAGAACTCAGATAGACTACACTGAAAATAAATCTAGATAAAATAATGAATGCATTTACAACATAGTTAAGTGAAGTGAAGGGAATAACATGATTGTATTCATTTAGAAATGATATTATGATGTTCTCCTGATTGAAAAGAAACCCCCAAGGCATAATAAAGGAAGGGGATATTTCCATGAGACCGATGATTATGTACCCCATGAACTATGACAGGAAGGAACCAGCCACACTGGATGTGTATGCATCGCAGATTCATTTTGGCCCCAATGTTATCATGTCAGAGCGGCCTGTGTGAGGTACGCATCTCAGGCGCGGCTCCTGTGTCTGAGCTGCGCTGCTCTTTTTGGGGCCTCGCCTATTTTCTCTGTGTGCTGCATAAGGTTCACAGCAATAGACACTGAAAATGAGCTATCATCACAGTTGCAATGTCTACTAGCGAATGTATCACAAACATACATATTTGCAACACTTCCTGAACTTCAAAAATAAAAGCACTCCACTAAAAGCACTTCTATGCACTGATCTATTCATTTCTTTTAACATTACTTTGATTGTTATTGTTGGACCAGAGCCAATACTGTAGAGTCCTGGCATTTAGCTGAGTACATAGAAGTATTTTTTTTTTTTAGGAAATACAGTAGTCATACCAGAAACCTGACTAGCAGCTCCGCTGCAGACACAACAATCGGTGTGAGACAGATCAGCAACACAGCCCTCACACACTGCACACGCACCTAGTGTGGCCCAGGCACACAAAAGAGCCTGGTCAAAGAAAGTGGTCCCCCCTCAGTGGTGCACACCTAATGATTTCATGACCTCAGTGAAACATCAGAATTTGTGTTGAACTGTATGAGAATAAATACTGTCTCTATCTGGTGTGACAGAAAGTTTATTTGTCAATTTATTTAATATGTCTTTACTCATTGCTCACAGTTATTTTGGCCTATAAAGGATGTGAAGTAGACTACTTGATGCCCGGATGAAGCAACAGGCAACCTTACTCCAAGAAAGACTTGTATTTTTAATTATATTATATAATATATATATTATTATATCACAAATATGTATATTTAGATGTTCCATGTGTACATTTGTGTGTATATCTGTACATACATGCTGTGGGGTTGGGGTTAAGGCTCTCAGGCTTTTGGGCCTTACCATATAGCCAAAGAAAACAGAGAAGTACATTCACTACAACACATCTGCTATAGATTTCTATCCTGTAAAGAAAGATGGAGACGAGCACCCAGGTGTCTGCAGTCAACAATACTATTTTAGACTCTCATAAAGCACTTCAGTGCTCCCATGGGAGACGTTCTGGCAGAAAGGCTTTCTAACACATGGTTAAAGTTGTGAAAGGGTCCTTTTTTAACCTTTTCCTTACCCTGACCATATGAAGTCATTTTTGTACCTAAACTGAAAACTGAAGTTTTGATTTCACAAACCCAGTCCTCTGGGTGAAAGTGCATGAATGCACCTCTTCTGAAGATGGAGTTTGTCGCTCTTCTGACTCCCTAAAGCCTTTCTGCCTGATAGAGGCATGTATTTAGAATGATGGTGTATGGCCCTTATTCCGTGTTGCATTGCAACAATTTGTGCACTCCTGTATACATTGTATAGACAAAAACACACCTGGTCAACGCAAAAAACAGAGCACTCAGGAAGCTATTGGCTGTTCTATATGGGTGTAAATTGCCAAAAAGCTGCAAGGTGAATATTCTGACTCATTCTGACCCCTTATGCTGTGTGATCATTTGAATTGGAAGTATATTCTATGCTGAGTCTGTTTGTCAGGAGTGGAGCTTTTCCTGTTTAGGCTGCAGTCATCTGAGCTTTTGCATTGCAGATGCAGACAGCATTTTTGCCATAATCACATCTGGCATATATCCAGTGTCTGCTATATCATGAGGTAAGAGCAAATACACTGAGGCCTACTTAGAACCCAAGCATGGACAGGTATGAAACGTAAAAGATACGTGAAAGAGGACAACTTATGCAAACATAAAAAAAGTGTACGTCAGTGTTGTGTTGAGACTGTGTATGTAAGATTGTAACTTTGCTATATATTATTAGCTTCCTCCCAGAGTTACAGTTATTGTTTGTCACCAGGTTATGAGACTCTTCTTGGTAGACCACCAAGAATTATCAGGCCTGACCCTCTGGTAAATGAAGGGTAAATTGGCTGTGTGTAATAATCAGCATTTATATTCCCTGGATACACAATTTAGCTAATTATCTACAAACTGTCCTACAGCAGCTAAATTACCTGAGGTTACCTCATTAATGGTTCAGTTACTTTGTAATGTGGAGTTTTTCCAAAATAAAGTACATTTCTGACATGACATTTATATTATTCATTCAAGACCAGAACATGATTCTTCAGGCAATTGGCTAAGCTTAGTAGGCTGGAAGTGAATTTTTTTTTTTGTTGGATTTATAAGTTCACAACAAAAGTATGTACTGATCATAATGAGATCTTCCATCATCTTCACCTTTTAGAAACGTTGGATTTCTATTATGACTGAAGCCTTGTAAATATGCCTAGAGTGCCATTTCAATAGCAGACTGTTTTCTTATCGCATTCATCACAGAAACAACATGTCTAAGTGACAACACATAGTTCATCACACAGAGGTATTGTCTATCTGGCACCTCATTTCCACAGTGCATACCAGCAGGTGCTTAATGGTTATGTCTGCATGTGGAGGGCAGTGTTGACTATCAGTCTTAGTCACTGTGCTGCCTTTGAATAACAACCTTTTAACTATGACGGCAGCCACTGACACACAAAACTATATTCTAACATCAACAAAGACTAGACAGAGTTGGGAAGTCCCGTCTTTATCTACTACCACTGGTTTCACTTTATGTGCCTGTGTGAGGACAAAACTGAGTAGTTACAGTGATTTGTTATCAATCCATTTGGACTCATACTATTTCAAATCATACTGTGGCTCAAACACAAGTCCTTGTTCAGCATTGTGTTGTTTAAAAACATCATTTCCTTTTTGTGTTTTTGCCTTTGTATGCTTCAACCGAACTGCAAACCAGTGTGACCTCATGATAGTCTCAGTGTAATCGCATAAAAAAAATAACACATGATTCATTTTTTCAGATGATGTTTTGGCTGCATTATTGTCCCGAGTATGCCAGCACTGTGCACAGTCGACGACTCCTTTGTAGGTGGCTCTGGTTCTTGTTAGGCCCTGATCAGTCTCAATAAATCACCAGGCAGACACTTTGACATACAACAGGGCGGTGTTACTTGTCTGCCCGGCCCAGATTAAAGGGGAGGAGGGACACAACTCAGTTAGCAAAGAGCAGAGGAATAGAGCTTGACATCTAAATTACCCACAAAGCAGTGGATATTAATCTTTTGTTCTTCTGCAAGCCCCAACATGCACCTCTTACGACGCACACACACACACACACACACAGAAACACAAGCAGTAATATATTCACTTAACAACGTTCATATAGTCTATGTTAATTTTATGACTTCATTAAAATCAAATTATGGCACATTTGTACTATTGCTAGATTTTTACTGTAGCTTGACTGCGAAAGGAAGCAGCCATGTAATTACAAATATCAACACAGGGAGATCTCTTGTAGCTGTGGTGATGTACAGTAGCTGTGCACTGGTTCTGATATCAGCTCAGCCATTCAGGGACATGAAGGTAAAAACAGGCACATGATAAACACTAATCTAATCATTATTGTTAGAACAACTGAATCGTATTCGTACATGCCTATGTTACATGGAAATATAACAAGTACAGCAGGATCCACTCTACCTTCCCATTTTTGACGCAGAAACTACAGAACAGATTTCTATGAAACTAGGTGGAAGGATGGGCCATGGGCTAAGAAACAGCCCCTTTCACAAGTACTGTTATTTGACCAGTGACCTTGTACTGCCCTTCTTTCTATACTTGTTTCTTTCTCCCTTGAGGCCTTTGTACACCACGGAGCTAAAGGGGGAAGGAATGAGGAAGCTATTACAGCTTGTTTGCAATGTATCTTTTATTTAACCTCTGTCTTTGTGTAAAACTGTTTCACAAAGTAAAGAATGGTGGCTGGTTAATGTTTAGAGGATAAACCTCTTCCCCTCTATATTAGCTAATGGGCCTTGAAATAAAACTTCAAAGTGCATGTCAAATACATTTTTTTCCACAGGTAGTGTTTGGCCCTTTTAAGTCATTTCTATGTGAAGTTTGTTCTGAACTATTTGATTCTATTTGATAACACTAGAATGACACTCAGTTGACCACATACCTCCGCCAAGGCCCCTTCAAATCCAATCAAGCCGCACCAAACTGCACACACCCTGTCCCCTAAAATATGCCTGTTTTTTTTTTTTGTCATCAAGACACATATATTTTTTCCTGGTGAAATCTGTGAAAATGTCAAATGCCTGATCCCCCCAAAAAAAGTCCCGTGAAAAAAACCTGACTCATGCACAGGAGCCGATGCTTGAGTCATGTGGTCAGCGGCTCACATGTGATAAGGGCAGGGCCCAACACTGGAGTGAAATTTGAATAGTAACTTTAATCATCCTTTGGGCTGAAATCCTGAACATGGGGTTAAATAGAGTTGAGTTATTTTCTCCTATGCATTAACTACAGTATTTTGAGTTGCCCTTTCACACATGCAGCACACAACAGGAAATTGTCGCATTCTCACCGACTGGAAACACTGAGTTGGGTTTAGGAATGAGATAGAGCTGGGGAGAGAGGCAGCAGGCCAGACAGAAATGTCATCGGCACGGTCACTCGTTCGCTGTGAATTTTCCAGCCAATGTCCAGCCATATTCAATCAGACATTCCACAGACACAGACTCTAGCAGGGAGCTGCCAGGGTAAAGTCCCTTTTATGTCTGGTCCAACTGACATGGACATTTGTGTCTTCTCACACGGCTCATCTGGGTGATGTCAAGATAAATCAAGGGTTGCAGGGCATGTGTGAAGCAGCTTTTGAGAAACATATGCATTTCATAATGTCATGATTAGTAATTTTGTGGTTTATAATTCACCTTTGGAATGACAATTACAGACAGGAGCGCCCAAGTGTTGACAATCCACATATTTCATAATCCTGCTGCAGGTTTACTGAATAAACCGTCCAACAAATACGTTCAGTACGAAGAGCTTAATGTTGTTTTGAGATAATTCAGATCATGTGGACTTACACATTAATATCCACCCTGAACACACATCTGAACAGCTCATGCTTGAATTTTATTTTTAAAACTGTGGCTAAAAACCATGACGTAACTCTTCGCCCTATCTTTCCCATTTTTTCTATTGTTTTTTTAATTAACTTGGTAAGACTGCAAAAAATTCGGACCTAAAATACTTTCAAAGACACTGGAACTGTCTTACCCTCCTTCATTGTATCGTGTCATCCGAGTTTCCATTCAGCTGCCTTGATCAAACAGCTGCAAAGGTTTTGACAAGACTGATCGGAGTGATTTTAGAATTGTAACGTTTGAAGCAGAGGCTTGTATCTTGCTACACAATACACAACTGTGACAGTATACTGCACACAGTCTGTAGTGTTGTAGCTATCCCAGACGCTTATGATCAGGAGGGACTGAGGGGCACTGTCCAATGTTGTGTCTGATAGTTGTAAATGTCTGTGACGGTATCTCTATAACTGAGTAGTGTTACCAGCAGATAGCAGAATTTGAAACAGAATGTTGATTGTCAACATCACAACACAGTACCTACTATGCAAAAAATATTATTATTGGAAATCTCAGCGATACACACGACTTGTGTATATTTGACCCTGAACAGTTTTGCTGGACTGAGACACAGATAATGACAGTTTTCTATATCACCTGCAGAGATTTGGGGAGCTAATGCAATGTTTCAAAAAGTAATAACCCCCCCCACCCCATGTGTACACATCAGGCTGCAGCAGGAGTAATTAATTACCCAAACGTCCTCTGTGGGGTAGGGGGTGGATGATGATTGGTTTCAAATGAGGATAAACGTGTGACTCAGTAACTGTTCAGATCAGAATGACAGCTGGTGCTCATCGAGATTTCAGAGCGGGTACTTGTTATATATCTTCTGATAGATGGGTGAAATAAAACATCAGAGGAGGTGGAGGGGCAGTGGAGAGGAGGAGGGATTAGAATGAGGAGAGAAGAGCAGAGGACTGTGGCGTTATCTGTTCAAATAAAGAGGAGGAGAGGTGAATGATGCAAGACACAAACAAACAAACATAGACTGGGGCATTTGTGAGGGAGAGAGAGGAACGATTAATCAGGAGATTTAGTAAAAACCTGTCAAAGGTGCAATTTTCTTGACTGACATTGGAAAACGATGAAACACTTGGCAATCAGCTTCAATGCTTGATTCCATATTTAGAACATTGAAAATAGGGCCATTTTAATATTCGGCTTTAACCACATCATGAAGCAGCACTCCATAAAATGTTCATCACCTTATTATTACACATAGGGCAAATGTCCTCACAGATCTGAGGGGTTTTGACAAACTTCAGTTTGTTTAAAAAGGCAAATCAGTAGGAGTGGAATGAGAACTTTCCCCCACTGCTTCCTCTGAGACTAAACACCAGAAAACCACAGAGTGCGATCCAGACAAACCGAGCCCTGCTGTCTGACTCGCTCCCCCTAATTCACACAAACACATACATCTTGTATACTCACACACATCTTAACTTTAACCTCCCAAGACGTTAACATGGCCTCAATAGGAGGCATTTTATTTTTATTACCCCCCCGCAGCTACTGACATCGGCTCGGCCCGCCTCATTTTGATAACACTGCTACAGCCGCAGTACGCCTCTATATATTTGTTCAACCTCAGCCAGAGTGTGGAGGAATGCCAACTGCAAGCAGGTGGGGAACATGGATGAGTGTGTGTGTGTGTGTCACTGCATTGGGGGCGAGGGGCAAACATGTCACTGTGCACGGGCCCACCTTCATCATTCACCCATAAGGGGTTGGACTCTTTACCGCCTGCAAAACCACAGTCATACACAAATCACCTTGTAAAAGTGTGTGTTTATGGTGTCTGGGGGACAGCAGGGCTTCTGGAAGCCTGGGAACACACAGCTGTGATACTGAATCTGCTCTCACAGGCATGACTCACGCTGCTTACTCTCGTCAAACTGACAGGGTTGGGACCTGCGGTGTACTTTGGAAAGGTTGAAGAATTTAAAGATTTAACAACAACATTTACCATCCTCAGCTCGTACCGACATAATTACATTTAGTCTGAGTCAGAGTATTTTATTTTCATTAAAATAATTACATCGCTGTGGATATCAAGTATCTGCTTGATGTATGCAAATAAAAGCCGGGCAGTGTGACTAAAGGCTTATTTCATTACACAGCTTTAAATAGATGAGTCACAACACAAATATCAAAACTTGTAACATTTTCCATAAACACTGCAGATACTTTCCAGACTGTCTGAATATAAACAAATGAATTAGATTAAAGGGACACCTATTTTAGACATGAGGATACAGTTACTGGTCACAGGAAGTTCTATACAGCCTGTGCAAATGATTGTTTAACATCTTCTGCAAGCTCTGCAAGTGTGAGAAAATAACCCTGAAGATGAGTCTATTTCAAAATGGAGCTGTGGCGTGTGAAAAATGGGAGTAAGACTGAATTCATTTGCAATAAGGAAACTGTAGGATCGAGCTTTGTTGGAACATATGCCATATTTGAGACAGTCCTTTTAAATATGTCTCTTGAATATAGGCAACTTTAAGAGTTTGAGTAAAATATTCACATGCCAGGTTTGGCATCAAATGGAAAATTACTACAAACTTTGGGAACAAAACTTTAATTTACAATAAAATATCAAAGATATGAAACACAGCATAATACCATGTGACCATGTACTGTTTTTTCCATCATCATCAAAAACATTGTTACCCATTTCTTTCTTTCTTTGACAACACAATCTTGGCAACATATGATCATCTCTCTGTTGGTAGCCTGACGATTTGCAGTTTTATTTCTATTTGTTTAACATATTGTTTTCTCCAGCCCCAACCAGAGATGCTGGCTCTCGTACATTGCTTGGAGCTTGTCGCAGTTTGAGAGCTTTGAGCAAGGAGTTGTGCTGTTGCATTGTGTTTATTACACAGCCAACAACAAGCTTATACTGTGTATGGTGATAAAAGCGCAACGCTGACCAGCAACTTTCGGTGTCCCACTGTTCCCACAAATTCTCCCAATCTGCCCCATTGTCTTGGTTAGTAGCGTAGTCCAGGCCCTTTTGGTTGGTTGCCATGAAGGGAGCTACAGGGACAATAGCAGCATCTTTCTGAAAAGTTCAGAGATTTTCAGCTATAATCGCTCGGAAAAGCAGTGATCTAAAAAAATGTGTGAGTGCAGTTTTTTCTCTACATGGCCACATACACTCTTTTCAAATTGGGAATAACTGTGAAGAGACACTGGCACTCAGATACAATTACTTTTTGGACTATATGGCCCACAGTGACTGGAAAAGAAGACATTTGCAGAGCTCAGAAGCTGAAAGACATTTTTAGTAGTAGTCAAACGCAGCATGTTAAAATGTGTTAATAAGTTGAGTTTTGTGATAATTTGGTTTTGACAAGTTGACTGAAGCAGTACTTACAGATCGCTGATGGGTTTCAACGTAGATGAATACTACAATTTTCATTTTAAGACCCCACAGCAGAAATGAACACAAACTCTCTGGCTGACAGTTTGGTCCCCATCCTCTTCTTCTCTTTTGGATTCAGGAGGGACCCGCTGTTGTTCACGGACAATTGTGAATTCTGGACTTTACCGCCTGCGGATGGTTTGCTGGTCCTGATCCGGGTTTTGGGCACGAGTATAAAAAAGCCATGGAGGGGGAACAAAACAGCTGAAAGTAGAGGTTCCTGTTACAAGAATGAAGAACAATGCTTATGTCCCCTGCTCGGGATAATAAGGTTGTTTCAATGCAACAGCACACTCACTAACATGAGCTCTAATGCACACTTGCACACCGAGACAGGCACTCACACACAACACCCAGTGATCCATTGACACAATCTGTATTTGCCTTACAATAACAAAGACCCAGAATACGCTTACTTAAGATTTTAGATATTTGTATGAGTCAATGCAAGACTGTATGTCTATTATCTGTGTTTTTAAATGCTGCTTTTTTTCTCTTCTTCTTTGCAGCACAAAAGCTGCATTGTTCCGTCTTCATAACTGAGATTAAAGAACGCTTTAAGTGGCTCCAGAATCGCTAGGGGAGCCCATCCTTGGCTAAAATCATTGTTTTCATGTAATTAATAGAAAATGAGGTAAGCCTTTTCAATAAAGGAGTAAAGGACAGATAACAGAGAATGGGACACAGAATGCTATTGTTCACCAGCTTTTCACAGCCTTAGAAGTACACAAGCTTCATGCATGGAGGATGAAACGGCAATGTAAGGCTAACACAGCTGTGCAGATAACATTCAGCAATTCCACTACCTGCTGCTCTCAGGTAGTGGAGGCCAACGGCCACAGCCAACCAGCAAGATAACCAGCACGCCGTGCATATGACCATGAATGGCTGCAGTAATTAAAGCAAAACAGAGAAGAAGCATGTGATGTGTTTACATTTTTACGTGTGAGTTATTTGCGGAAAGAAAGGGGCTGCCACACTGCCTGACTGTTTTGACTATTCTATGGAAGAGTGGCAGGGAATAACAAATAGATTCACCTGTTGAAAGGCAGGGCCAGAACAAGACCCTGTCTTTTATCTGGTTTATGTCAAAAAGGCCATAAAAGAGACAAAGGAGAAGGCCTGACAACACACCTGCTTGTTCTAAGGAATCAGGCTACACAGATTCCCAATGAAAAGGTTGTTACTGAAGATAATCACGAGGAATCCACTCGACAGCACCAGAACCAAAGCTCGTCATTGACCGTTCAATCTGCATGTTGCTAACACCTGATCTATCAGATCTATCTATCATCTCCTTGAGAAAAGAAGTTCCTTGACTTCAAGAGGTAAAGGAGGCAAATAGGCAAAAAGATGAGAAGGAAGTTCTAGAAAATTAGATTTAAAAACCTGAGTAAAATGAATATAACATAATTTGAACCACTGAACAACAAATGTGTGTTTCATTTCAACAAGTATAATCACCTTTACATAATAATTATGTTGCTGATAACAGTTTAAGAATTCTATTAAAATCAGAATTAAATATTTCAACAAGTTGATTTGATTGCCTTAGGCTATTATCTGGCGTAAGTGTTGAAGGATTCAAACAATGAAGTAAAAACGCTGAAGAGAAAGCAGATAGAGAAAATGTTAAATAGCTTGAACACAGTCTAATAACCATTGTTTGGCCAAACTCTTCTACATTCTGTTCAACGTCTCCAAATCTTTTTGCAGATAACTTTTGACATTTTTGAACTCCATATTATTCTGTATTATATTATCTGCAGTAACGTCTTCTCTATTAGTATTAGTGGCCTCTCACAGTAATGTAGAAGTGCACAATGTGTGTGGCAAGCCCAGGTCCACAGACGAAGGCTCCTGTCAGTTGGTGTAGACTTTTAAATGAACATTGCCTGAGTAAACTTGCAGCTTCAATAATAGCAGCTGCATCAACTGTTACAAATAGAAGGGGGTTGTTTACACGCAGTGTATATTTATTAAGATCTTAGGAAATTCACAACACTAAGCTTGAAGCATCTCCTCCACTTTAGCCAACGTATGATTAGAAACCTGTCCCATTAAAAAGAAAACAATGGCTTTTACTCTACCACTTTAGTGTGAGGGCTGAAATAGTCTTCTGCACTGGAGTGCCATGGTAACATGACACTGTCTTAAAGACAGTGTTGCTGTGTTATTTTGATCCAGGGGACTTTCCACACCATATGCAAAATACACACAGAGCAATCAGAAAGAAAAGAATGCAGTCATGTCCGCACATGCCTTGATGTTCAAAGACACATTTGACTGCAAGTGTGAAATGATTGCTCCTCAGTTTGAACCAATTATGGCGTGCATGATTGAAGCCATAAGAACTCCGGCAGTAACCTCTGGGGCTTATTTTTTTTCTTTTTCTTTCTCACGACTTTACTGTGAGATCGCAGCCTTCCTGTCTTTGTCTAAATTGAACTAGTAAAAACATAAAAGTAATCTGCTGCACATTCCCATGCAAACAATCGTCTGTTCCACAAATCGAAGTGTAAAAGCACCTGGATACACAGTAACACTTATTTCTAAGTACATGTTTTTTTTATGATAAACATTATGCCCCATTTTCTGTATCCTCGTCATCATTCTCTGCTTTCTGTGGGGCTTGTTATTACAAGTGTTGTATTCACTAAGCTCTTTATTCCTTGTTTTAAACTGGAGAGTGCCACTCGTTCATGAGGAGGTACATGTTTATGAGGTTTGATCATTAACATAAACTTGGAGAAGGTAGTCTAGCTGGTCATGACTGCTAAGATACGCCCGAACCGTTCATGAATTTCAATTATACGTATGAGACAATTGTGAAAGGCCAGAAATGATCTTCAATCACTGAATCTGTTTGCACAATTTTCCTTGAAGAATAATATTACATTGTTTAACATCCAATGTTCCTTTTTGGGGCTAATACATTTTCAGGCATGTCTTAAAAATGTGCCTGAGATGTTCAGTCTGATGTTCAGTCATGGCAGCAACATTTATAGAACCGCTTCCTCTTCAGCAATTTTGCCTACAAAGTAAAAGTGAGAGAAAGTGTTCTCTCCATTCCATGTACTGTTTTCACTGTCAACTTTCCTCTTTAGTCTTTTTGATAAAGAACTTTCTTGTGTAGTTAGCTGAACGTAAGCATTTAGCTAACTTTATTCATGCGCATGTCCAGCATGCAAGTTACAGTATTCTGTAGACCTGTGTGAGTCAGGGATTCTTAAATTTATAATATACATTTATAATTTACAATATGGAAAGAGGAAATAAAACAGATCGTTAACAGCATTTCATGACTTGGATACGTCGTCATTGGGACTATCCATTGTTTCTTATTTTTTTAAGTTGCATGATCCAACTCGGATCATGCAACTTGGGGCATGGCAGGTGTTATGGCTGCTCGGTTATGGCAAAAATCATAATTACGATTATTTAGGTCAATATTGTAATCGCGATTATTTAACACAATCACTCATTGACTTTGGAAACATCACACCCTTATTGAACTTTAAACATAAATATATAATTTCGACGACATGTTAAAATATTTGAGTATCTACATTGCCTGAGTGAGCAGTGTGGTTAAGCAGTGTTGTTCGGCTCCTCTGCCCTTTTCTAATCACTCACACAGATCTAATCTTCAAAAAAGCCGGCTGAATTCACATGTTTGTGTTCATAGATAAACAGGGCGTTGCATCTTCTGCAACAATGAAGTTTAAACACTGCGTTGAGTCATAATCTGCAGGAAGAACGTCTCTCCGGTCTGCAGGAGTGCATGTGTGAGTGTGTCTGCTCAAACAACCAATCACATGTATTTAGTCATTAATCAATGATGTGGGATCATGAATCCGGATCATTTCAGTCACTTCAACCCTGAAGTCTTGGCTGTGCGTGTCACAATATGTCTCATTTTGTGTGTGTGCATTCTCATAAAGAGCGAATCAAACAAACACACAGTGAACTTCAAGTACTGTACGTGTCCTAATAACTTGTGACTCGTGATTGTGTTTATGTTAAAGTATAAAGTGAGCCTAGGTCTTCAGCACTGGAGGGAGGACATGTATGGTACAAGAATACTGGACCTATAATGTGCATCCGGCCTGATCCTGAGGCAGCAGCGTCACAAAATCTTGAAGCAGCGGGCCGCTGTAGTGTCCTGTCATTTAGCTAAATACATAACCGGACTTTTATTCGAGTCGTTATACCAGAAACCTCACATTGCAGTGGCGCTGCAGACACGCTCCCTGTGAGAACAACATAGGGCCTCAATGCAAAACGAGGCGTGGAATAATAATCGTTTCATGCCAATTACTTTGTTTTCATAATCATTGGAAAACATAATCGTAATTGAAATTCAATTACTCGCCCAGCCCTGGCAGGTGTGTTAGCAAGCACATCTATTAGAGTCAGGGTTACTTACTGCTGGTTACGAGTGACATCTGCATACCACACGTGTGTGTTTGTTCAGTGTGGCAATTTGTTAAATAAAGACGACCTAGACACAGTCTGTTGCAAATTCCTGGTGCATTTTTAAAATCAAATTCTTGAATTTTTTTTGTTTAATTGTGTTCTAGCCAGTCCCATAGCCAAATTTACTGAGCAGTTGCTGTAGTGAAACAGTAGCAAGTACAGTATAGTAATGTTTACATAGTAATGCCAGTTACACTAAGCCCTCAGAAACAGTGTTGGGCTCTGAAGCTAGTTTGTAGTGACCCTATTTACCATCAAAGGATCAGGTGATGTACACGCCTCAAAATACCTGTTCTTCTTGCATAAATCATTATAAGAGGAACAAAACAATGAACATATGTATCCCAAAACAACTTAGAATGATCTGGAGTTGATCCTTCAGAAAGTGTAAGAGTTGAATTATTTAAATGTTCTAACGTTCAACATTTGTGTGTGTAGGAAGGTGTAACACAGGCGGTTACTACTGTGGGTTGAGGCAGCACAGAGCACACAGGACACAGAGCACCTTTTTAAATATTTATTAAGGTTAACACACACTTCAACACTCCGCATCACTGTGCGTCTTTTTGTCCGCAGTACTCGTGTGTGTGTGTGTGTGTGTGTGTGTGTGTGTGTGTCAGTCAGCAGCCTCCTCTCAGTCCAGCCACTACTGCATTTAAAGGAGAAGGAGGATTAGACCATCTACTCACCTGTTCCTGCTCCTGTTGAGGCAGCTCGGCACGTTTCCTCTCCCACAGCTGAGTGCCTGCACCAAGCCCACCCCCACAGAAGGCAACAAGTCTGAATAAGGGATAAGGAATAAGTCTGCTTGCATGGAAAAAGTATGAAATACGCTCAGCCAGTCTGACTGGAGAGGACTCTAGTGCCCAAGAACATGGAAGCCTGAAAAACTGTTCTGGCATATGTAACCACTGAGCATCTGCACTTCAACAGGAACGAATGTCCCCCTTTTACCATTTGTTACATAGTATCTACTTAGAGCTTGCTAATGTTTGCTAATAAAAGCCACTATCCCTTACAGGTTACACCACACCAAGTAAAGGTGTGTTTACATTACAGTGAGGACAAAAGGTGTGTTGCACAGTCCACAGGAGGAAGGAGTGTTTGGAAATTGTATTCAAGTAGAAGTAAAATAGTTCAGCGTAATCATACACATGTTCATCATGTGACATGTACGCATGTTGTCGCTGGGTTGTGCATCAATTCAGTAGCTTCTTCTCTGCAGCACCTGCTTATTTGGCTGGTTTCATTTTTTTATTTCCCTGATGATAACTTTGTGTGACTATGTGACTTCTGTTTTTACTCTGTGAATATTTAAATTCAGAAAATTGGTAAATGTAAAAAACACATTTGAACTGCGGATTACTTGCAAAGTTCAACATGTTTTGATTAGCGTAAACGCAGGTTAAAAGCAGTTGATAGTGAAGCAGATGGGAACTGGAGAAGAGGAGCAACTGAGGAATCATCCCACATCCATTAATGCAAATGTATGGGAGCATTATGGCTTCCTAATTTTCTTATACTGACGGCGGAAGAGGCTGGAGCAAGAAACCATCATACTTATAGGCATTGTGCCAAGGGAAAACTTGTTTTGTTATCTGTTGCACCCCTAACAAAAGATCAAAATGACTTTAATGCCATAAGTCCATTCCACCCCTGGTCAAGCCAAACCACTTCAACCAACTGTAACTCCATAAGATGGTGGTTCATAAATGAACATACTGATAAAACACTACAGTAGATACTTGATATATGGACTTCCCTAGAGCAGTACATATTTAATAATAATAACATAACATGATAATTACTCAGTGACAGCCATGTAGTGTATATTATGTGTAATACATGCAGCTACTGGAATTATATGAATTTACAGTTATAACGCTTGTTTCTCGTGTCTCACTGATTAAACTGTGCATTACAAATTGCCTGAGGAGAAAAGAAATACAGGTCAGTGCAATAAAAATGTGACTTTTACAAACAAGATAATTCTGTTTTGATTAGCTGTCAGTTTGCTGTCACGTCAGAGAGTTCGTTTTAGGTGAACTGTTCAGTGGAATGGTGGAGGAGGTGGGTGGATGAATGCAGGTCTCTGCATGACAGATGAATCAGCCAAATGAAGACTGGAATCCGCAAATAAGATATCACCATCTTAAACAAGCAAAGAAGCTTTAAACGAAAAAACTTCGGGATAGTTTTTTTCTGTTAGCAAATTATGTCACTCCACCTGAACATCTGTCAATCCCTGAAAAAAAAAACAACAACATTGTGGACATTATCAGAATCCTCCTGCTGTTGTCGACGCCACCCTTCTTTCAAACACTGAGAAATCAAACATTCACAGCCATGAGCAGTCATGCTTCACTGAGGTCGAGCCCATATGAACGTGCACGTTTGTGCGCATGTCCCTGAGCTGAATTTAAACATCCTCAGCTGTGTATTCATGAGGGTAGGATAGGTTACACATAATGGCCCACATCTAGCAAGAAAAACACAAAATAACTTACAAAAATCTGAATACATATTGCCAAGACCACTTCAGTATGGTTGCAATTTGCCCTTTTAAAAGACTCCTCATTTAGGTGCCAAAGAAATTAGGAGGACATTTCATGGCACTGTGATGTACAGAGGGGGATCCTGGTGTGTCTCGCACGGCAGGTACACTCATTTCTAAAGCTTTGAATTTGATTTTTGGCATTCTGTCAGCTCTTTGCCACAATCCAGACTAATAAAGCAGGAACGCCTTCCACGCCTATTTTATCGTTAACAGTTTGATTTACTGCCTGCCTCCAGGCAGCACGTATGTCTCGCTCCTGTGCCTCTCTAGCATGCCTCTGCTGTTTGCAGCTGTGGGGCTGCGAGATGATCTGGGGCTGCTGTGCTTTCAGAAGTTAACTGAAGATGGATGCACATGTAGAGCTCGAGTCCAGTTCATGTAAACAATGAAGCTTGGCCTCTTCTATGCATGTGTCCATCCCTCCCCACCTCCCTACCAACTTCCTGTCTTTTCACAGCCAGACTGGCAGGGGGTGGGAGCTGAGATGACAGGAGATGAAAAGAAAGAAGAGAGGATTGAAGGGAAGACCAAACTTCACCTGAAGCCAGGAACCAAGCCAGAACGTAGAATTTTCCACCACAGAGAAAATGGAGGAAAGTGGACAGGTTCTAAAACTTCAAAGGAGAAGAAATGATGTAAGGAGCAGTGGTAGAAAGTTTTTACTCAAGTACTGTTCTTTAGCAGGGTTTTGGGGTTCTTGTTCTTAACCTGTGTATTTCCTTTGCAAGCTATTTTTTACTTCCACTCAACGACATTGTACTTTCTACATTTATTTGAAAGCTGCACTTGCAAGTTCTGATTAGGACTAACGGTTTTACACCATGGATACCATCAAATACAACACACTGTTAAAGAATAAACTGTGGTTTCCAACCTTTTCAGCTCCTGAATTCTTACAAACACACAGTCCTCAGAAACAATACAAACTTATCTTTGTGTTAAAACTTAATCTATAATCACATTAATCTTCTCATGACCCTTCAAATGTATCTGTTGACCCTCAGGTAGCTCAGACTAGCTCCACCTCAAACCATTTTTTTCACTTAAATTAACATGTTCTACTAATACTTTTTTTGAATGTATTTTTCATGCACAAGTTGAATGAGAGCCCTAAATATTTCTTCCACAACGAAGAAAGTTTATCGACTATGTAGGTGGAGTGGTTTGTAGAGGTGGAAAGTAATTCTCATCACATTGAACCAAATTCTGGACTTGGGTAAATCCACTCTCCATTGGGAGAAGGGGAGTTTTGCTTTAATACCTGAGTACATTTAGCTGCAATACTTTTTTTGCAGGATTTTAAATATACTTGTATGTATAATATAGTAATTTTCACATTATTGTAGAGATACTTCTGCTTGAGTAAACAATCTAATTGCTTCTTACTTCACTAGCCGTCTGGGGGGGTTGGGGCGATTAATCATGCATTTCTGATATTTTTTTATTTTTTATTAAAGGAAATGATTGCAGAGCGTTCTGCTGTGTCCATCTCTTTATCAGTCAATCTGGATAAGGTTTTAACTGTGCTTTGTGTGCGTCACGATGTTCTCCTGCAGAAAAAAGCATGTAAGACATTGTGGGGAAGAGATAGAGCACTCCACTGAACAGGTTTGGCAGTGGAAGAAAAGCAGCATTTATCCTCATACTCCAATACGAAAACAGGAAATTAACATTATCAGATTAATTAAGTTTCCACGCTGGGGTTTGAAAGGAATAATGTAAGAGATAAAAGTGCACATGTGCATGTGTTGGATTGTTCTCTTTGGGTGTTATGAGGGGTGTACTGCATTAAAATCTGCAAGTAATGTGCTTGAGAACATGCACATACAGTATAGCCCCAGGAGCTTTCTTTTTCTCTGTGATTTCATTTGAGAAAAGCCAGCAATGTTATTCCTGGCTGTGCCTATATTAGGGAATAACGCTTGCGGCATGTCATTAGTTACGGGCATGACACACCATAAGATCAGCCTAAATTCCCTCTAAGTTTCCATGACAATTTTCAGTGCCAACCAAAAAAAAAAAAGAGAAAAACTCCTCTCCCCCTCAAAACATATATTTAATCACTTGAAATTCCAGAGAGTCTCCAAGTTGTGATTTTAACTTTTCATGCTTTTTTGAGTTTCACTTTGAAGGCAGGAAAGCATAAACAGCCTCTCTGCCACAGCTGAAAGTCTGACCTTTGACCTCACAATCTAAAGTATGGCCCCGGGTCACATCTTGTGGCCCCCAGGTTGTTGTAGTACCCTGGGTCATCGTCACACTTGACTCAAAGGACAATATGGTTTCTGTCCTATTGAGTGTATGAGAGTGCGAGAGGTTTCAGGGTTTGATCACTGAAGGTGGAAGTGAAAGTGACCTGTTTAGATGCAGCTGGTACAAATTACAGGATAATTCTCCTGTAGGACTTATTTTTGTACTTTGTATTATCAATGCTTTTGATAATGGCAACACTGTACTAAATTGCTGAGACCCCAGAAGAACACAAGTCAGACACGATTCAAACAACCCCAAGGTTCAACAGATTTATTTGGCTGATAAAAAGAAGGTAATAAGTATATTTATTTCCCCACCGAGGATGTCATAATTCAACTTTGACTGCAAAATGATAAATAAAATAGCTTTTCCTCAAATTTGACATCTAACCTGAGCTACACATTTGTTCGAAGCAATGTTTTAAATCTATCTATCTGCTTAAAAAAAATGTAAGCAGCTGATTTATCAATTTGTACATGTGTAGATAAATATTAACTGTTTATTATAACATATCATGTACATTACATGACATTAAATTTAATTTAGCTGACGCTTTTATCCAAAGCGACTTACAATAAGTGCATTCAACCATGAGGGTACAAACCCAGAACAAGAATCAAGCAAGAACAATTTTCTTCAAGAAAGCCAAACTACAAAGTGCTATAGGTAAGTGCCATATACAGTAAGTGCTACTAAAGTGCTACTTTCAAAAAAAATATTTTATCCAAGGTAGTCGGAAGAGATGTGTCTTTAGTCTGCGGTGGAAGATGTGTAGACTTTCTGCTTTCCTGATGTCATTGGGGAGCTCATTCCACCATTTAGGAGCCAGGACAGCAAACAGTCGTGATTTTATTGAGTGGTTAGCTCGTAGTGAGGGAGCAACAAGCCGATTGGCAGATGCAGAGCGGAGTGGACGGGCTGGGGTGTAAGGTTTGACCATGTCCTGGATGTAGACGTTCACAGCACGGTACGCAAGTACTAGTGTCTTGAAGTGGATACGGGCAGCCACTGGTAACCAGTGGAGGGAGATGAGGAGGGGAGTAGTGTGAGTGAAGTAAGGTAGGTACCAGTCGAGCTGTTGCATTCTGGATGAGCTGCAGAGGTCGGATGGCACTAGCAGGTAGACCAGCCAGGAGGGAGTTGCATTAGTCTAGGCGTTAGATGACCAGGGCCTGGACCAGAACCTGCACCGCCTTCGGATTGAGAATGTGACTTATTCTCCTGATGTTGTGCAGCATGAATCTACACGAGTGGGTTGTTGCAATAATGTTGGCAGTAAGGGAGAGTTGACTGTCGAGTGTCACACCCAGGTTCCTAGCAGTCTGGGTGGGGGCTACCATGGAGTTGTCAAAGGTAATAGTCATGTCATGGATGGGAGAGTCTTTTCCTTGGAAGGAAAAGTAGTTCGGTCTTGTCAAGGTCGATTTTCAGGTAGTGTGAAGACATCCATTGAGAGATGTCAGTCAGACAGGCAGAGATTTGTGCTGCTACCTGTGTTTCAGATTGGGGAAAAGAGAGGATTAGTTGGGTATTATCAGCGTAGCTGTGGTAGGATAAGCCATGTGAGTGAATGACAGAGCCGAGAGAGTTGGTGTACAGAGAGAAGAGGAGGGGACCCAGGAAGGAACCTTGAGGGACCTCAGTAGTGAGAGGACAAGGTTCGGACACAGATCCTCTCCAAGTTACCCGGTAAGTGCGGTGGTTGAGGTAGGATGAGAGCAGGGAGAGAGCAGAGCCTGAGACACCCAGATCCTGAATGGAGGAAATAAGGTGTCAAGTGCAGCAGAAAGGTCTAGAACAGGGGTCACTAACAGGCGGACCGCGGTCCGGGTCAGGACCCAGAAGCTGTCCCGTATGGACCCGGACCTACAGCCAAAACAGAAGGTTATGATTTAAAATCTGACGGGGCGCTTCTATTTGTAACCGGCGCAGCATTTGTAGTCTTTACGGTAGTGGTTTAGCGGATGAGGAAATGCACAGACCAATTGCATGCGAGTTAAGCCATCCCACGTGATACCACTCAGCCAATCAAGTCTGTGCATTCCAGGGGGTAAACATTGCAACTCTACAGTGCAGACAGATGAGAGAGTTAGAGGCAAGTTACTCACGAAAAGATGGTAGAAAGAAAAAGACAGATAGAGATACAGGTAGAGAAAACAAAGGGAGAGATACAGAGGAGTGAGCCGGAGAAAGGGAGAGATACAGAGGAGTGAGCCGGAGAAAGGGAGAGAAACAGGAGTGAGACGGAGAAAGTTGAGAAACAGGAGTGAGACGGAGTGAGACGGAGAAAGTTGAGAAACAGGAGTGAGACGGAGTGAGACGGAGAAAGGGAGAGAAACAGACGAACAAAGTGGGGGAGTGGGATATAAGAGGGGAAGAAAGTGATTCTAAAACTGTTCAATTGTTAAGATGTGTTGAGATTTATTATCTGTAAAATTGGTTGAGACTTTTGAGTCAAGATGTGAAACAGAAAAAGGGAAATTCAAGCTTTTGCTCCCTTTATTTTATTTTTCTGAAGTTAAGCCCTTTATTTGAACATGCACAATTTTCACATTTTATTTATTTTTTCTCTTATTTTGAAATGCAGCCCTACTTTTATTTAGTTAATGAGAGAACATTATACATATCTGTAATCATACATATATGTTCAGTTCTTTGTTACGTGACAATAAATATTGTCCAAAAGTTTTTGAATCGTGCTGAATTCATTTGATTTGACAGTCAGGTATTTAGTACATGCAGATGTTGATACAACTACTAGGCTACTTAAATATATATCACACTAAATAGTTAGACATTATGATCGTCCGGACCTTTGCTTCAAGAAATTTTCTCTAACTGGACCTCCTTAAATTTTAGTTGAATACCCCTGCCCTACAGAAAGAGATGATGTGACAAATCAGACATTCTATTTTTTAATGATATATTTTTTAACTGTCTGGACAGTTTCTGGAGTTTACTTTTCATATATGCAAAACACAGCAGGATATTATCCAGGTCAGATGTGTTCACAACAGCAACAGGGATCAGAACATTATTGAAAATATCCAGGTAGAGCAGCAGGAGTTGGCCCCTATTGCTAAATGCTCTTGAATCTTGTCTTTCTTTCCAAGTTCACAACTTCGTTTGTGTTTTCTACATGTATGGTTCCTCATTTTAATCCTGGGATATTTATATTGTTCCAATTTTACGTCTGTCGCCTGTTACAGACGTCATCAACACACTCACCCGCTATCTTCTCCAGCTGTATTTTCACAAGGACTAACTTGGGGTCTGGGAGGAAAAGTTCCAGAAAATGTCTGGAACAACAGACAAGTACATTTGCTTTCTCAAACACAGCCCCTTGGAAAGATTTCAGGAAAATGTCTGGATTCCAGTGCATGTCTGAAACACTCGTATGAGTGTTTAGCTGCTTTCACATACAAAACAGAACTGGAAGCAGTTTGTTAAATAAATCTTCATTTTATTCTACTATTATTGTATTGTTATATGCAGATTTCTGCATTTTCATTGAAATGAAGATAAAATCCGTTGCTGCTGCTTCTTTGTTCGGTTTATTGGCAGGTGTCAGTCAACCAATGTCAAGGTGCATACTACTACTTTGCATTTATCACATAGGGCAACAAGAGATACCATGTGATAAATGCAATATAATTAGTTGAACCAACAAGGTGGTCAAGGTGTATATTACCACATGGCTTTGAACTAAAGGCCAGACTAAAGGCCGTTTGCTATGACCTTTAACATGCCTTTGATGAGTGGTGGTAATATCCTAAGATGTTGGTTGCCACTCGCCTATAAACCAAACTAAGAAGAGGATTAATTAAGAAGAGCTTGTAAGACTTGCAATAAATAGATACGATTTTAGTTTCTGAGTTTCTTAGAAGATTCAGCTTCACAATGGATACATCTACTGAATTGGAGCTACCCGACATAACAGTCAAAGCTATTCGGCCGCACATTGACAATGTCTTCACCAAGCTTACTGCGGACGAGTGGAGGCAGTTAAAATTAGGGGCACCGAACAATGCCACAAAGTTTCTGTTGGCAGAACTTGTCATGAACATGACATCGACTGTGTCCTCCAAACTGCTAACGACTCTTGGATATGACGGCATGTCCGTGACTGTAGAAAAGGTCTTGTCCAGTCTGGAAGACGCACTCTGCCAGAGTTTAGCACCGGGCAGCTCAACCAGCTCTGAGAGTTTGGATCAATTCACAGAGTTGTTTGCAGAGGAGGTGACAGAGAGGGTCAACGCCAGCCTGCATTCCAACTCCACCAGCACACAATCCGCTGGACCGCCACAGTGTCACCAGGCCACACCCAACAAACTTGAGAAAATGGTCAGTTGTCTTTGCAAAGTGTTGAAGAAATCTGCTTGTGACATCGAGGGCTCGTTCAAGCCAAGACTGCGTAGTCAAAGGACATTTGATCTTTTAAACAAGCTTCCTCGGGGTAAAACAACCTCAACCTCTTCAGGCAGTGACTCTTCATCACGCAGTTCTCTCTCTGACAGAGCATCATACTCAGTATCAACAGTCCGCAGCAGTGACTATAGGACAAGTGAGGCCTACCAGGAAATCATTGGGAAGGAGGTGAGCGACATCATCGAGCCCCTTGTGGACGAAATGTCCGAATCTGACCTGAGTGGGCTGATATCTGAATCTTCTCTGGAGTTTAAAGCTGCTGCAGATGAAATCTATCAGATAATTAGTGAAGAGGAGAGCGTCAGATCATCTGATTCGAGTAGAGGCTCCAAATCCTCAAAGAGCAACAAGAAGTTTTGGAAAGGAGTGGGGAAGAGGATCAAGAAGCTTTTTGCAAAGTTTTTGGCGACAGCATCGATGCTCAAGATGGTGGCACAAGTCAGGAAGAAGTTCAGTAAGGAGACCCAAGTCCAGAGCAGTGAGTCAGTCAAGTCTCTGATGGATAGTGTGGAGTCTCTGCTTCTGACAGAGACCAAGGACAGAGTTTCACCTGCAAACGCCCCCGTCCTTACCGATGTCCTCTATAGCTACATCACAACTGACATTTTAGTGGCGAGTCCAGCTGAAGTGACGAAAGTGTCTGTTCCTAAGTCCCACAAAAAGATGTACGCGTACATAAAGGAAAGAGTGATCAATTTCCTGCCATTGATGAACTGGTGGTTCTCAAAACAGGCCGGTGACTACACCAAGAGGGTGACCTCCGCTTTAATGGAGATTGAGCCCATCGTAGGATCTCCGGTCTCAGAGATCAACAGTGCAACGGAACAGGCAGAGCCCCGCAAAAAGATGTATGTCAATCTCGTCATCGACCAGTTCGTCACTCGAGTGTATGCAAAGTCCAAAGTGAATTTGTTCTGTGACGAATCAACACACCTCACTCAATACCTGTTTGAAAAAACATGGGCCGAAGTCCAAGACATTGACTTAGACTTGTCCCCAGAAATAATCAATGTCCTCCACAAGGCCGTGTTCAAGGACCTGTGTAAGATGTGGGACTGTCCAGAAACGCTGCTGCTTTCCATTTATCGAAAAGAACCAGAGGTCGAGAAAAGAATCGCCGCCTCTATGGAAAGCCACATGTCCAAAAAACCCGGCAGAATCTCCAGGTTCTTCTCCTCTTTGAGCAGATTCTTTAAACGGTAGAAAAGCTATTGCTTTAAATGAGGACGCGCATATACGTGTCTTCTACTGAAGGGGTGTGGATTCACTCTGGGAGCTCCAGTTTACCACATCCAACCAAAAAAAAAAGTCTGCATGAAATGTTTTCTTGAACCATTTTCTGTCACAACTGTTAATGAAGAATTAAAAAAATACTCCACTTAGTTGTGTCTGTTCTACTGATGTTTCACTCGATCAGAGGTCACTAACAGGCGGACCGCAGTCCGGGTCCGGACCCAGAAGCCGTCCCGTACGGACCCGGACCTACAGCCAAAACAGAAGGTTATGATTTGAAACCTGACGGGGCGCTTCTATTTGTAACCGGCGCAGCTTTTGTAGTCTTGCAGCGGATGAGGAAACGCACAGACCAATTGCATGCGAGTTAAGCCATCCCACGAGATACCACTCAGCCAATCAAGTATCAAGTAATGTTTACCGCATTCCAGGCGGTAAACATTGCGACTCTACAGTGCAGACAGATGAGAGAGTTAGAGGCAAGTTACACACGAAAAGACGGTAGAAAGAAAAAGACAGATAGAGATACAGGTAGAGAAAACAAAGGGAGAGAAACAGAGGAGTGAGACGGAGAAAGGGAGAGAAACAGGAGTGAGACGGAGAAAGGGAGAGAAACAGGAGTGAGACGGAGAAAGGGAGAGAAACAGAGGAGTGAGACGGAGAAAGGGAGAGAAACAGGAGTGAGACGGAGAAAGGGAGAGAAACAGAGGAGTGAGACGGTGAAAGGGACAAAAAGATTTATTATCTGTTAAATTAGTTGAGACTTTTGAGTCAAGATGTGAAACATACTTTTATTTAATTAATGAGAGAACATTATACATATCTGCAATCATATTCATCATATGTTCAGTTCTTTGTTACGTGACAATAAATATTGTCCAAAAGGTTTTGAATCGTGCTGAATTCATTTGATTTGACAGTCAGGTATTTAGTACATGCAGATGTTGATAGAACTACTAGGCTACTTAAATATATATCACACTAAATAGTTAGACATTATGATCTTCCGGACCTTTGCTTCAAGAAATGTTCTCTAACTGGACCTCTTTAAATTTTAGTCGAATACCCCTGGTCTAGAATGATAAGGGCAGAGGAGAGAGAGGCTGCTCTAGCAGTGTGAAGTTGCTCAGAGAACAAACAATTAGAACTAATATTAGCTGGCAAGTTACAAATTGAACAGAAATTATAAAGAAATGATTTTTAGTGTAAGAGACTGTTTGTCCTTAATTAGATCATCAAGAGTAAAGAGGTGAGAGGGAGAGTATCACAGACCATCAGTCAGGCATGAGCTGAGGAGTTTCAGTTCATTATTCCCCTGCAAAAGATATAAAAAGTATCTGAGGTAGTTTAGAAACAATGCCACCATTATTCAGTTGACAGGAATATAAAAAATGTATTGTTGCATTGTTGAATATATAAAAATATGTACAGCTGGCTTTAATTTAATCATTTTAAAGGTGGATTAAGCTACTCAGGAGAAGGACTGTTGATATTTTAATTCAACAGGAAATCAAATACACTCCTTTTTTCAGTGCTCACTCAGAACCTTTGTCCCCAATTAATAGATGCACATTACTAAGACAACAACACAATAGCAAAATCTAGAGCATCTCATATTGTTTGGAAACATTTCAGTGACAGAAGAGAGGACCATATGGGTTTGTAGCTATGTTACCTGGCATAGCATTTATGATATAGAGCAAACATCGAGATAGTTGTTGCTACAGTTCCCGCTAAAATACTAACATGTTAAGATAACATGACAAAAGACAGAACACAATACCTCAGGGCCAAATGCTAAAATCACTGAGGGCTAATGGGCCACACAGAATATTTATCAATTAATTGCTAAAAACAATTGTGGCATGGGGATGTGGTGATTAGCACTGTTGACTCACAGCAAGAAATGTCCCGGTTCAAATCGTGGTTTGGCTGCGCTCTGTCTGTGTGGACATGCAGATTGGGGTCAGGCAAATTGGTGACTCTAAATTGACCATAGGTGTGAATGTGACAGTGAACAATTGATGCTCTGTGATACGTTGGCGACCTGTCGAGGGTGCACCCCTCCTCTCGCCCAATGTCGGCTGGGATAGGCTCCAGGTCCCCCTCCGACCCTTCACAAATAAGCTCTATAGATAATGGATGGGTGGACGCAGTGGCATGGTCTCTTGAAAAACCTGATAATCACTCATGTTTAGGAGTTAAAGAAACCTGCTACTGTATGTTATTCATCGAACAAAAGAGAACTGGAGTAAAAACCATTTGGTTATACTTGGAAATACTACAAAACAAACTGCTGCGTTCTGCACTTAGGTTGCCTGTGATAGATGCGGTGTTAATCACACCTACAAGCTTTTGCTGGAGTTCGGCCAGCCTTTCCCATCCTCAGTCATCTGCCAACTACAATTAACTTGATCATGAGGTATGAAGCAAGCCTTCATGCACAGCTTCATCTATGAGCGTGTCTTGACAGAAATCCTGAATGATGGCCAAATGTCAGTGTCAGCACATCACCTGACAAGGTATTAAACCCAAACATGATTCTTAACTTACCTGAGGTGTTTTAATTATGCTCTGTGTTTATGTGACTACTGGACGGGAATGTCTGACTGGCTTTGACAACACAAAGCCAAGAAATATCTATCATCATTGGTTAGATGGTATGAGAATGTGTGAGGACAGTATTTGCCATGATAATATGATTTGTGGAAATAAATGAGGATGGAGGTAAGTTGTTGAGATCCAAAGCAGGGACTGATGTGTCAGAGGAAAGCATAGTGTAGTATGGCATATATTGGCTTCAAAGAGAATTCAGACACCTTTACTCTTTGCACACAATTGCTTTCATTTTCAAGGTAGTTTTTATAGCTAAAGACTAGGGTTTGGCGATATGATTATAGAAGCGCTGTGACCACTTCACCGCTCTATATGCAAATAAACATGACATTTGGGTTCATGAAGACCAAGTAATGTTGGTTTTACTCAGTCTAAGTTTACACTTGTCCTATGACACTGTGTTTGTGTGTGTGTGTGTGTCAGAGCAAGAGATACAAAAATGAATGTGCAGCAATGAAGGAAGATTTTACTAATTTCAGAAAAGATTCAATCATTATGTTGTTATTAGTGTAGATTTGGTGGCGGTGGTTACAACAAATCAACATTTAAACTGTAGCGGGTCAGACTGTGTGTGTGTGTACGTCTTTGTGAGGACCATTTTGAGGATTCAAGCTACAGAGTGAGGACATTTTGGCTGGTCCTCACTTTCTGACGCACTTTTAATGGGCTCTTTCAGGGTTAAGACTTGCTTTAAAGGTTAGGGTTAGAATTAGGTTTAGGTTAGGCATTTAGTTTTGATGGTTAAGGTTTGGGTAAGGGGCTAGGGAATGTATTATGCCAATGAATGTGCTCACTAAGAAAGATGTAAAAACATGTGTGAGTGTGTTTGTGTGTCTGCGTGTGTTTCTCTGCATGTCAGCGCAAGCACAAGCGAGAGAGAGATAAAGAGAGAAAAGTATGAATACAGTCGATTTTTTTGCCCATCAAAGCAAGTTTTTTTATTTTATGTATTGCACATTTTGTGAAAACTAAAAAACTTAAACGTGTTGTTTACAAAAGTCCTCAGACCCTAAATTTAGTATTTTAGAAGCCTCTTTGACAGTGATTACAGTCTTTGCACGCTTTGCACACCTGTATCTGGGCACTTTATCCCACGCTGACAGATCCCCTGAAGCTCCGTCAGAAAACCTGTGAACTACCATGTTCAGGTCTTTACACAGATGTTCTACTGGCTTTGAATTCGAGCCTTTGCTGGGTCACTCAAGTACACTAATTTTGCTCACTTATGATCAGTAACTCTGTCCTATCCGGTAATAGGTGTTCACTAGAAATGTTATGCACAAACATTTGGTCTCGCCACTCTTTAGTATCTTTTTCGTCATGCTCTCAGATTCAAGTAGGCTGTCATCTACAATAATCGGACAGATTGATGATGAGCTATTGGGATGCTCACCTATAGGTACTCCTTGTCCATTCTTCATGCTGAGGTATTCAGTACAGAGTCCATCCTAGCAAGAGCCTTGCTTGGTCTTAACCTTGCCCGTTTCTCAATTATTGAAGTCACTGTTCTCTTGGGAACACTCAATTAGAAATGGTTAAACCTTTGTCCTCACCTATAGCTTACTACACCTTGTATTGTGTCTACATACAGTATGTTGGAATGCATGGCTTGATTTTATCCATATATACATTGTTAATTGTGGAACTTTATTAGGAACACCACACTTACCCTGGATATTTACTCCTTTTGGTTCAACAAGATGTTGGAAACATTCCTCTGAGATACTGCATTTCTGTAGATTGGTCACATTCATACTGCCAATCTCCTGTGCTACTCACAAAGGTGTAAGGCTTTTACTTTGTGACATAACGTATTATAAAGAGATGAATCTGGTCACCAACAACACTCAGATAGACTTTGATATTCAAACCATGATTGATTGGTATTGGTATTAATGCTCCAAATAGACAAAGGATTTTGCTCTTGTAGCCCATCTATCTTAAAGAACGATTTAGCAATCAATTAGATTTTTCAAAGCATGTCTGGCACTTACAATAATGGTTTGGTCAAAGTCACTGAGATCACATTTTTCCCTATTCAGATGTTTGATGTGAACATAGATTGAAGCTCCTGACCTGTATCTTCATGGTTTTATATGTCACGACGCTGCTTCATGTTATGAAGTGAATCAAGTTAAAGCAAAAAAACATTAATTTGTTTGAACAGAATACTCACACTTAGAAATGCCAAAGCATGAGAACCTTTGTTCTATTGTCATATTGTGGAATCCTCAACATGACAATTAGGCAAATGTATCTAAAGAGCCAAGTAATGTTTTCTTCTAAAAACAGTCTGAAATAACAACGTCATTTTTATGTCAAACTTGGCAAGATAATTTGTACAAAAGTTTATTTACAGAACACCAACCTACAATGTTCTACTGTGAGATGTCTCAAACAATCACGCAACACTCCAGCGGTTAGTGTTGGCAGGAGGAGATTACTGCCTTTGCATGCGGAAACAATTTTGTAGTCATTTGGTTTGCACCAAAGTCTTGTTTACACACACACACACACACTTCCAGATGTGTAATCTCTTGGATGAGGGAATCTTTCAGCAGATTTGCACCTTATATGCCACGATACAACATAACAAGGCTTAAAGAATGATGAGGCAGAATGACCCTGCTGATGGACTAATGAATGAACTGGTGGAGCTGCAGATAACAACTGTTCACCACTTGGAGGACATGCTACTAGTGTTCTACTAAACACATAACTCATAATGGCATACATTCACAAGCACCATTATGCACTCAAATATGTATATATGTATTTCTATTTATTTAAAATGTATTCTGTAGTTAAAAGTCTACCTTAAAAATAACTATATTATCATTGGTGTTTATTTTGACTTATGTGTTTATTTGATAAATCACAGTACCACTTTTATTGATTCTCTGAAGTGGCCATGCATAACCAGTGATGTTTGTACTGTAACTTGATTAGTGCCAAATGTATGTGGATGGGCACTAAAATAAACTCATACTATTAGTACTATTAGTTTAACCCCACAGTCGTACATGCATGTATGAGTACACTGCAGTTTTGGACCTACAATAAAAAGGATGAATAAAAATGTACTTCCTGTACTTGCAGACTGACGGATATTGTTTGTATTCAGCAACTTTATTTTCTTATTATTATCTCTCTCTCTCATAAATCAAATAATCAATATATGTATATATAATGTATGATTATTGAAAATAATATGAAAACAATAAGGAAATGTTCAAGGGAATGAATGCATGAATCTGCAGGGGCTCTTAGTTTTACGGACTTTTATATATATATATAAATATCTCATTGTTTAGCTGACTCAGGCAGCAGCTGTTTCAGTGAAAAAGTGCTAAAGAGTCACTGTACACTACCTGCTCAGCAAACAGCAGACAAACACTATTCCTGACTAAACACAGTGGAACATTTATTATCTAAACATATTTCCCTCAGGAGTCTTTAAGGAGCTAAAGTGGAGCAAAAAAGGACTTAAATTAGCGACTGCATTTTAAACAAAGAACCAGCCCTCAGTCAGGATAAGTGGTTTGAGAGTAACACCAAGACTTTGCTGGTCTAGAACCCAAAATCGGTTATGTCAAGACAGACATTTCGTTCCTTCAGTGGTTTTGCACAGAACAGCAGTAGCTTAAAGGGTGAAGTTTAATTAAAGTGTAATAAATATATAATGTGTATTTAATTCCTGTTGTGAATGGAATTTGGATTGTGATGTAACTTCATGATAGAATGGGGATAAGCTCCACCAGGACAGGAGTTACAGGTTTTAACACTCACTGACCTGGCACTGATTTAAAAGCAGATGGAAGTAACTAAGAACAACTACTTTGTTACTGTACTTGTGTAGATTTTTCTGGTATCTGTACTTTACTTCAGTATTTATTTTTCGGACTTTTTACATTTACTCCTTACATGTTAACGGGAATATTTATACTTTATACTCCTTACATTTTCAAAACATTCTTGTTATTTAAATTTGAATGCATTTAAGGGTAATTTTCCGTGTTTGTCTTACTTTGCTTCATTGAACACTTGAACATTAAGACAGATTTCAACTTAAATAGACAATAACACAGAGGAGACAATTGCTTGTTGTATATCTAACAGTGCATATCACAAACAAATATACATAACAGGGCATAAAAGATGTATCAAGAGGAAACAGACAAGACAGGGAGACTCACTGTGTGGCACATATGTTAGTGACAAGGAGTTTCAACATGGAAGAAAGTGAATAGTCTTCCAACATCGCTGGTGACGTGGACAATGTCAAATTTAAAAGACAGCTTCATTCAGTACATCCTAGCCCACACATTTCCTCCTGTGCTATTTTTTCATGCTCAAAAATATTTTCTTGATTCAACCCCTTTTTTTAGTTTATTGTTTTTTTTCATTTCATTTGAAGAGTGGTTTAAGTAAAATAGTATTAGAACTATATTAAAGTGACATGAGTCTCAGTTTGCTTTGCACAGATACACCCAGTTGAAATGGCCTTAAGAGGACGACATTTTACATTTATGTTTGAGTTCATTTCAAAGCATCGACTTTTATAAGTAAAAAGGGGAAGCAGTGCTTTAGTGTTATACTTGTTCTGTCATTTTTAACTGAAATATTGTACTAGGTCTTGAGTAAAAAATGTGTGTACTTTTGCCACCTTTGTTTGAAAGTAATGGGATGCTCCAGTCAGCATGTTGCTCCTAATAAAGCCATTGGTGAGAGTATATAATCTATATGTACAGTATCACAGATTGTTGAAACAAATTCTGGCAAATAAATCCATTTGCAGGGGTAACTGAGAAAATGCTTTTTTCCTCATTTGTTTTACTTGGCTGAACGGAATCTTCAATACAGTCCAGAGTTTCATTACTCTATCTAACTATCAAGAAGCCATGTGTACCAGTGGCTGTACGTGATCAGTTCATTCAGTGGCCATGAGTTCAGGAGAACTCTGGAGACTATGGATCAAACAACTCCACTTTTCTGATGTAGAAGATGGTTATAACCTTGAGTGGACAAGTTGTTTAGACATGATGCATCTGACATTGTTGTCCTCGGGCAAACAAACCAACTATATACAACTTATATATATATATATTTCTTTTTTACCTTAAAAATCTGATTGTGAAAGTCCTTAAACACAGCAAATCAGTGTTCTATGATGGTTTCTTTACAGAAAAAGTTCACTTATTTATTCCTCTTGAGTTTTCATAATATTTGAAAACATTTTCACTGCTTAAACATCTTGCAAACTGCACATTTAATCAGAGAAAATATATATTTTTAGTAATAATTAGCTTTTAATATGTACCATGCATCAATTATTCCAATTAAATTAATTACTTAATATGATTTGGAGAGCTTGGTATTAAATGCATCCCTTTTCAATTAGTTAACTATGTAAATCTGTTAATTTCAAACATTGAAAAGTTGTACTTTACAGAAATGACAAATCCTGGTTTCACTTAATAATAAATGTGAAAATACAAGTCTTTGTATAGTCACTTACTGTTTCCATGCTTCTTAGCCAGGCTTATCGCAGCTATAAAGTCTGCACACTAAAGGTGCTTATTATCTCATCACTCGACACATGAACATCACACAGAAACCTGCTGAGGCAGCCACAGGTGTAAATGTGACCTGAGCTCATCAAGAGTAAACGACAGGACACTGCCGGTTTGCTCGTCAAAATGTCATTACCTGCAAGGAAGAAAGCACTTGGTTCCAGCATGACAACAGACCCAAAGCTGTGGTATTCTCTGCAGCTGCTTCATCACAGGGCCAAAGAGTTTGGATCCTACATAAAGGACAGTGACTTCTTTGTGTCTATTGGTAATTACAGATCTGAGCGAGCAAAAGAAACTCTACTTTAAAAGTACCTCTGTTTAATCTGAAATAATGGAAAATAACACAAATATGTTAAGCGGGGGCAATAATCCCATATACACTCTGAGAAAGTACTATGAACAAACCAACGACTGGATGTGCCAGAATCTTTCAAATCAAACAAGGATTAATCTGAATTTGGAGAATAGTGCTCAGCTTCAATCAGTGAAGTTAAAAACCACAAACCAAAGCAGAAATCATGGACACAGACCTTAACTGGCAGCCACATTAACACAATTACAAATTTAACCAACTAGTTCTTGATTTGGCTACTTTGTTGCTTGACTACTGTAATGGTGTGTTTAAAGGTCTAGAATACATCCAGACCCCTCAGGTCAGGTCTGCTTACTGTCCTCAGTCGAAACCATTAAATCAATTCATTACTAATATATGTTTATTTCTTTTAAATAATTTTTGTATTTTTGTATTTTTTTTAAATGTTCTGTAGTTGAAAGTGGATATAGTGATCACGGATATAGTGATAGTCTCAGAGAGAGAGAGAGAGAGAGAGAGAGAGAGAGAGAGAGAGAGAGAGAGAGAGAGAGAGAGAGGCCATGTGTAAGCTGCAGCTACATTCAAATCTGAGGATGTCGTTTTATTTGGTTGTTTTTCTGTGATGTTGTTTCATGGAAAGGAATTACATTTGTTGTTGAATTATTAGTTTGAACAAAATGCATTTACATTTTAAGCATGTTTAAGTTGTAAAGACTACCACTAATGATTAACCTATGTAATTAATGTAGTAACTGGGCTTTACTGCTCTGATTATTATAACAGGGCAATGAGCTCAAGTAATGAGTCTTAAAAGTAGGTGCAGCTGCTGATGTCATGCAGTGAGGTCAGCCAATTGGCTTACCCTGGCTTCATATCCTGAAAATGCTTACTTATGTCTGTAATGTGTATCGTAACTTTTGCCCTCGGTTACCAAACACACTGTATGTGTATAGAAGAGAGCATGCTCATTAAAACATTCTTATTGTATACTTCATTTTCTTGTGGGGATCGACCATTAACAGGGTTTATGGATCCTGGCGCCTTTTTTTAAGATGCACTGAGGTGGTAATTTGGGGAACAATTTCAGGACATGGAAATCATTACACAAGAGAAATACCTGCAGCAAAATGTATGCCTGCCCACTCAGAAAAACTTGGACTTGCTCTAATTTGTCAAGTCCCAAACAGCTTATAATAAATAGGAGCTAACCCCAGTGAAACGCTCCCAACAACTCTCCTCTCCCACGTCAATAAACACTGATCCAGGTCTAAAGGTTAAAATGGAAAAGCTTATTTGGCTGACAGTCTTCCCTTCCCCTCACACATTCTGTTCCAACCAGAATAGAAAAAACATTTGTATTCTGAAGTTCATAAAATAATGTGTGAGTAGAGATATTCCTCTGTTTCCTTATCAGAAGCACTAACACTGTCAGGGTTACGTTAAGCAGGTGGACCCAAGATGCAGAGGCAGAGTTTTAAACAAAAAGTGTAATTTTAATGGGAAAATGTCCAACAGAGAAAACAACAAACCGAGAGATCTCAAAAAACCAAGAGCACACAGGGGAAACCACCAGGAACCTACTAGAGACGGATATGAAGCAGAGGATGACAGGCACAGGAGACGAGGCATTTAACGACAACCAACCGACCAGGACAAGGGGAAGCACAGAGACTTATATACACAGGGAAGGCAGGGGCAATTGAACCCAGGTGGAACACATGAGGACTGGTGCAGAGTCCTCATGTGTCAAGACAATCACAAAGACAGGAAGTGAAGAAAGAAAACACACAAGAAGCAGAAATTACAAAATAAAACAGGAAACAGAACACAGGGAGTGGGAACACATGAGACACAGAAACAAGTCATATACAAACATAAACACAGGGATAAACATGAAACATAAGGAGGTAATAATTAAACTGAAAACACTCTTCATAAAGGGGCGAAAATAAACAGTCAGATGACAAAACCATGACAAACACTGTCAGTGTAAATGTTTCGAGTATTAGGAACGTGCATTAGTAAGCCTACTGCATGTGCCTTAATGTCTGTGTGAACACACTTGGGAATGCAAGTGCATTGTGAGCATTGTGTGTGCCTTGAGCGTTCATACTGCAGGGGAAACAATACACCAATAAACACATTACTCCCATGTGGAGGGTCACAGAGGCCAACTTGACTCTGCTCTTACTGTCTTTTGTTTCACCCACCTTCCTCAATGATTGTCTTATTGTAAACCATGTTTGCTTTAGTGTTTCTCAGCACCCTGTTGTAATTACACACACACACAGCAAACCTAACAGTACTGAGTCTACAATGTTACTGCAACAACTTCTGAAGAACCCACCGTCATGTATATCCACTCACAAGTTAAATGAGAGTATATATATATATATATATATATATACTTATACATATATTGGAATTTGGTGCTTTATTTGCAAACGGTTGCTCAAGAGGTCCTAAATGTTTCAAAGTTGGATTTATATTTGCCTTTTACTGAATTAGACTGTTATTGTTTTTTTATGCAGAAAATAAAAAATGCAGTGTCTGCAAATCGATATTGAATTAGCATTTATTTCTGCAAGAAAAAATACCGGAAGAAGTAACTAGTCTAACTGCTTTGTCTCTATGTTTGCGAATGAGAGAGAGTTTTGGGTATGCTTGTGTGTTTTGTGTTGATCTAATTGTTTTGCACAATGTGCATATGTGTGGGAGGTTTGTGTGTGCAGGTCCGTTGTACAGTCAACTGTGGTGTGCACAGAACAGGAAATTACAAGTGCATCTGTGATCTTATGTGTTTATGTGCTTCTGCACTGCTCGAGGGAAACTTGCCTAATAATTCCCAGATTCTGACTTGTGTGGGGTCGTGGCTTAGGGTTTACACAAAGAAAGTATAATGGGCACCTGGAGAATAAATAATGCTTATAATGTAACATGTGATTAACTCCCCAGGCACAACTTTTCTTTACTGTTACACAGGGAGGTTAGGATGTTAGGTCAGTATGGATCCGATGTGTTTAGTGTAAAGAAAGCATAGCTGAGTGGGCTTAAAACCAGGTCATATATTTAAATGACTTTGACAGTAAACTAGTGTCAGTTATAAATGTTAATAATTGTGTTGTTAGACATGAAACAATTAAGACGGATAATGTTTTATGCAGGACTAACTCAGCTTTTTATCCAAGAAAATACTTTTTATCCAAGAAAATACACACTGATCGCTGCAGATGACATGTGACCGTAACTCACACTGGATACATTGTTGGGGTGTGAGAGCACGGATGCACCCATCCAGAGGACACATTTCTGGGGTAGAAACAAATGCCAGTACTGGGAAATAGGACAGTGGTGTGTCCTGACAAGTTGATTCACTATGACAGTGACAACATGCATTAAGATGCCACCATTATGTGTACATAAAACAAATAGTATGGATTTTTTGAAGCACTTTATTAGGAACACCTGTAAATCTGCTTACTTGTGCAATTATCCAATCGGCCAATGTCATGGCAGCAGTGCAAACATTCAGCTCCAAGTCAGATGCTTCAGTTTATGTTCACACCAAACCTCAGAATGGTGGAAAATGTGATCCCAGTGACTTTGACTGTGGCTGGTGCCAGTTGGGCTGTTTTGAAGGGTTTTCCAAATCTACAGATCTCCTGAACATTTCAGACACAACAGTCCATAGTATAATATAAACACATTCAATCTTTAGGTAGATGGGCTACAACAGCAGAAGCTATTAGTCAATCATGGTTGGAATATCACAGTCTGCCTGAGTATTGTTGCTGACCAGGTTAATCTCTATTTGGCCATAATTTACCATCTTCTAATGGCAACTCTCCTAGAGAAAGAGACTGTCTTCAAGCGTACAATGACTGCATTTGTATTTTGTTCAATGCTTAAAACAACCTCTGCAAAGGCAGAAGTACTGACATTGTTGTGCTGATGCAACGTGAGGTGAGGGAGGTCAGGCTGCAATGGGCATACAAATCATGACTTTGATATCGCAGACGGGAGTATGCATTCCATCTCCTGCCAACAGCCAACTTCTCATTTCATAGGTCTTTGTCCAATCTAAATCTCGACTGTTGTTTCTCTAACCTTTAAAAATGCTCAGAGCTGGCCTGCCCGATCTCTTCCAGCAGGTCATTTCAGAGTCAAGGGTTCTGACTCCAAAGGCAAAGCCTCAATCCAGGAACGATAAGCAGACCCCATCTAAAGGATCTCCGACTGCACTGAGGCTTATGCAGGTCAGAGAAAAAGTCAGAGAACAGAAGACATTATACAAGTGGCGACTCGTTTAACCTGTTTTACCATCCGACTGCTCTTACTGCTACAGCTTTATGCACTCCTTCCCGACTGAATAAGTATTTGCATCATTCTTCTGAAGTGACAGTAAACATATCATGTGCAGTAGAGGGAAATATCTAAAAACTGACAGCGATGGTAATCTTCAAAACATTTTTCATTAACTGACCGACATAACACAGAATAAATGACTTTTGAAGGAATTTTTGGGTAACTTTTGAGTCCACAGATTCCACACTGCACATGTGTATAATGCATGAAACATAGATCTCAGAACAGTAAGAGCTGAACACGACTATACTTAATGATCATGTTCACACATCCAAAGATGCTTCTTATCTGTCAGCTTGACAAACCCTGGCCTTTCCCAACGGAACAAGTCGTATTGTCCGTTTCCTAAACATTGACTTCACAATCCAAAATCTTTTCACTTTGATCTTTTCATTAGCTTTTTCATTTCATTTGTCTTCTTCTGAAAGGTGCTGATACAAGCCCTATTGTACCTCCATTGGATATGAAGACTGGTAGAGTCTCCATTGCTGCTCTCAGATGGCTGAATGTGATAACACAAATGTCAGAGTGACAGGCTCCTGACATTCTCTGGAGTTTTTCCACCCCCCTGCTAAGAACCCCAAATAATGTCTGAATGAGCTCATGTGAGAACAAAGCAGGAGATCCTCCGAAGGTTGGCGTGTTAATGACGTTTCTAACAAGCAACAAAGAATACAAATGTCTCAGGATGCAGCAGTGGTGCCACACACATAGAAGACAAAGGAATAAGATGTCAAGAGAGCTTTTGGTGATCGACACAGGTGTTGATGTGCTCTAAACTCAAACACATGATCTCTACAGCGGTATTTATACATTAGGTTCTGCCTCTGCCTGCTGTGCCACCCCTCGCCTGGATGCTTAGAACATTTGTATGTTGCTGTGAACACGTCTGAGTGAAGAATCTCCTTTTGCACTCTTCATGTATGAAAGGCAAACTCCGGAGAAAGTCTGCACCCAACTGTGTTCTCCAAAGTTCATGTCTGAAAGTGGCTCATGAGAGGATGGGTGGGCATCCTCCTGCAGTGAGAACACAACTATTTCCCAGCTCCCACTCCGCTTTTTAGCAAAGCTCCACAACCCCCCAAGGAACTTGATCAATAATTCCAGTAGACTGGAGCCCAAAACAAGTCAGCTAAGAGGAGGAATGCCTTCAAAGTGCTTCCTATTGCGTTGCCAGTAATGAAGGGGGCTACAGCATGTCTTTGCTGCAGGACAAGCTTGTATCTTCTATAAAGTTCCAAGGAGCCTAGAAAAACAAGAATTGTGGCTACAAAGGCTATGCTTCAACTCCAACCTTAACAAGAGAATGTCCAAAACATAATAAGTTATGGGTTTTAATTCAGTGATATGATTTCTGTTCTTATATTTGACGTACTGATCAGGGGTTTGAAGTACTGTGAGGGAGAACTCCCACATCCTATTAATTATTCAGGGTAGTGTGAGAAATATCTGCTTCCCAGATTACTCTGAGGTGGAAGGGAGAGAGAGTAGGGGTGTAGAAAAAGACAAAGTCAGATATAGAGAGAGAAACATAAAGGGAGATTTTTTTGTGTGTGGTTGCATTAAAATAATATGAAGATACTCATCAAACGTGGTTATGTCATGTGGACATCATTATCTATGATGGCTTGAGTTACCACAAATGTGAGTCACATGAGGTGATGATGTGATGGAGAAGCGGAGCTGAATTTGGTCTGGACTTAGCCTGTAGCCTATTTAAAGGACCACATTAGACCAATAAAACCTATAGTATAGGCTTAAAGCTATTTTTTCCCATGTTTTGTGGTGTTACATTTTGTGAATTTTGATTCCTCTTGGGGGGTGTTTCACACGCTGAAGTGAATGTGTTCAATGACTAAATGTAAATTAGATTTAGACGTAACATGCTTCAACTACTTGATCAAAGTAATAGAACTGTAACTTATGTTAATGAGAAAATGTTTCTTAATATTTGTTAAATTCATATTTTAATAATATATTATTATATGATATTTCAGTGACGTGACTTCATAGCGGCTCTTGCAAAGCCAACTGAGGACCAAGAGAGCAGATCAACTAATTAAAGAAAAGAGTGAAGGGGTCCCAATACTCTCCAAATACACTATATGCTGGTTTGTCTAAAAGATTAATAAGGAACAGATTTAGCAGTTCCTTTCATTAAACACCGACTGTCTATACCCTGGTAGGAGAGGTAAACACAGCATGACATTCAGTATTTAATATCTATTAAAGGTCATTGTTGAAAATAAAGATATAAGACGCTGATAACATAAATACACATATATTGAAAAATATTCCTTCCTAGCTGAGTGGAACCAGCCATTCATTCTAGTCAGGCAACATTATTTTCATTCTTGGATACTCCAGGTGAGGGTACAGCAGGTTCTCAATTACAGTAAATGAGGAAGACAGCTGCTCTGTATCACAGGGAATGAGAAAAGGGTTGTTAGAACCAACAGCAGCAGTGCAGCACTCCAAAGTGGGTCCCAAAGGCTAACTGCTCTGTGGGCACAATGTGGGATAGAAATACTAACTTACGTGACAGAGGATGTAAGTGTTACATGTATAATGAAATGTAGGCCATGATAATCCTGAAATGCACTTTCTCGAGTTATTTTTTGCCCAAGCATTGAAATATTTGTAAAAGCTGCTACCCTGTGGTGTCTGACAATAGCCTTTATTATTGATGAGGCATGTTTTAGAGCAAATATTAAGATCCATTTCTCTGTTAATATTAAGTTAGGCTGTATGCAGCAATAACATAGGGATAATAAATGTTAATCAGAACAACTGATGACTAATGAACTTTGCTTTACATCAACTTTTGCTTTGGTGTTCCACATATATTCACCTCTAGTAGCTGCAAAAATCAGGAACAACAATGTGAGTCGCCGGGACTGAGTGACTCTCCTCCAACCCTGACAACTTTGTAGCACCGGTTAGCATAGGCTAGAGTTAGCTGATGCCTAGAAGGGATTAGCCTATCCGAGGCAGGGTAGGGGCTGGTCTTTTTTCACCCCTAATTGGACAGTTTGATCTGTGGACAAGATGCTGATTGGCTAGTCAGCTCAGATGTAAATACAGGGTCAAAGTTGTGTTTGGAGCTCATAGCTTGTAACGTCAGTGTCACATTCTCAGAGAGAAATGTAAGTGTTTGTCTTTATGACTTTGTGAAAACTCATAGTTTAAAAATATTCCTTCACAAATTCAAATTACACTTACACAAACATTTTGATTTATGTATAAATTATATTGTGTGCACACAACTTTTTGCCTACATGCACTGAATATGTCTATAGATTTTTTTTTTCCCTGGAGTCTCTATGCCTTTTCGTCTGCAGATCGAGGGCCGCAGCTGTAGCCACATCATGGTTTATGATGGTGGATCGCTAATCAGAGATCATGATCGTAATGGCGGATCCTGTATCGTGCTGGCATCTCATTGTGGTGGTGGACCACGATCGAGGTGGCAGCTGATGGTGGATAGTGGTGGTGGATCACGATCGAGGTGGCAGCTGATGGTGGATCCTGATGGCGCCAGTGGATCATGACGATGGATTGTGGACTATGGTAGCATCCCATCGTGATGGTGGATCCTGATCGTGGTGGCTGCTGACCGTGGACTATGATTACAACAAGACTGCCTGATATATAATATTTCTCCTCAGATACTCGACCATTACTGACAATAATCCATCAATTCATTGACTTTCCATTATGGTACAAACTGTTTCTTCTAATCAATGCTGTAAATACCCTTATCTTTCTGATGTTCTCCATTACACTTGACATCTATTGCACTTGTGTCCGTCCTGGGAGAGGGATCCCTCACATGTGGCTCTCTCTGAGGTTTCTACCTTCTTTTTACCCTGTTAAAAGGGTTTTTTAGTAGTTTTTCCTTACTCTTGTTGAGGGTTAAGGGCAGAGGATGTCACACCTTGTTAAAGCCCTATGAGACAAATTGTGATTTGTGAATTTGGGCTATACAAATAAAATATGATTGAATTTGATTGATTGATACATGAAAAGTCAATACAAAAAATAATGTGTAGTGTATTTTGCTTAAGTTATGTCAAATTTGCTTTGAGTTCAAACATTTTATTTTAAATATTGAAAAACCATGACAGGTATTTAAATACTAAACCCTTTCAGTTGTCTTTTTTTTTATTCCACTGGTGCAAATTTGCATTTTAGTCTTTTTCCCAACATTTTCAGCAAGATGATAAAAACTTTAGTCGTTTGCTTGACGTTGCGACTAGGATGGAAAATTCAGTTTCTCCTGAGAGATGGATGAAAGGGCCAAAAGATCTGAGGTAGAGCTCCAGTTCATAGGAAAGTAGAGATATGCAGTAGGTTTATATATTTACATCTTCATATCTTGCTCTAGCAACAGATGAATGTATCAGCTAGACAAAGACAGATGTGCAGTAATAATAAATGAGGGATGTTTAAAGTGAAAATGCACATAACATGAATATATACAACATACATTTTACAGTGCAGACTTGATCTCCCTTACTGTCATGATATTTACCAAACCAAGGTTTCTCCTCATGGCAATCACTCCTTCTGAATGTGTTTTGACACATACTGGCACATATTGTAATGCACTCACTAATAGCTTTGGAAAACACAAAACCAACACACACACACACTAATTCTGATGACAGATAAAAGGCAGACAATGATGAGAGTCCCTAGTGACAGGTGCTGCCTTGTTTTCACAAACTGTAGTGTTCAGCTTGTGTGTGTGTTTTGTGTGTGTGTGTGTGTGTGTGTGTGTGTGTGTGTGTTCTACATCAAAGACTGCTAAGGAGCTAATAGGATATTTCAGCTGGTCTCCATAAATACCTCTCAATGGATGTCAGCTCGGCTTTAATGTTACATTTTAAAAACACCAAAAGGTTTTAATTAGGCTGGTTAAATTAAAAATATTCATCAAACTCAACTAACATAGGAACTTAAAAACAGTTATTTTACCCCTGGCAGAAGGTGAACTAAGACACTTGTTTAGTCCTGTGGCATGTGTAAAATCACTGGTTAAGGTGTGTGCAGTTTTTTGTGTATTAAATTTTTCTGCTCAACAAAAGTAACTGACTGTGTTTTAATATGTCACAAGGTGTAGATGTAAATAATCAATAGACCGATGAATGAATTCTGTTTGCTTCAGTGTCAGGTTCCTGCTATTGTTCTCTGTGGGTACACTATTCCTGTTAACTCCAAATTTAGTGTGAACTTTAGTCTAACTTCCAGAAAATCGACAAAAGAAATAGAATATTACCATAAACCAATCAAATCACTCAAGTTAAATAGCTGGTGGCACTGATTATCCTTATGGTTGCCATTAGGACGTTAATAACTGAGCACCAGTGAAATCTCAAATGCAAGAAAGCGATCTGGAAATATAACATTTTCTTCAGAAGAATATTACACCCTGTGTGAGTCAAATGCTTTATGTATGTCATGATTTTTTTAATAAATCCGTTCCTATTGTATTTTGTAACATTTAGTTGTATCAATAATCTTGTTGCATGTAGTCAAAGAAGAAGCGTTAATTCAGTCAATGGAAATATATGAACAGAGACAACAAGTAAAAGCAAAATAACCTGAGACCAAAGATGAGCTTACATCTAAACCTGCCTCTACAAGGCTACAAGATTTTTTATTATTTTTTTCTGAAGTCAATTCTTGGTCTTGAGGTGAAATTGTTCTATGACCATCATTGTACAGGTTAATGTTGATGTTGTCACAGCAGACATCACACTGACTCGTAAGCCTGATGGAAAACCCTGTCCAGTCCAGTCATATTTTTACAGTAGTTTACTGTAAATTCAAACTGTGCTCATCTGCGTTCTACTGAGAGAGGGAGGACAATAGAGGAAAAGAAAAACATGTCACCCATAGTTTTTAAAAGACTGAGTTCCTCTACCATCTGTGTGTCCTAGTGTGTGTTTGATGTATTGATTTAAGGGAGCAGAAGCAGTGGAAGCTGTATTTGTGGTGATTTGCGTGGTGTTTTAACAGGCCCCGGCTATTGCTTTGTTTGTTTTTTCAGGTGGATCTGGTGTGGGAAACCCCTCAGGAGATCAACTTAAAGCACATGAACTCACACACTTCTGGCGTGAACACAAACATTCCCGGTGTAAACAGACACAGCAGCCGCGTCACTTCTGTCGCCGTCCGTCTTGCGTCTCCGACGTCGTTCAGGCTGTCACCTGTTGCTGGGCAGATGGTGGGGGAATCACAGCGGGGGGCGATGTGGCTGGGTTGGACAGGAAATTCTGGTGAAAGACAGGTTGAGGACAGGAAAGGTGGAGGGGTACAAAAATGAAATGGGCTCTTTCCAGTTTTTTTGTTTTACAGATTCTCAAAAAATAAAACAGAAGAGTTGTCCAGATTGAAGCAGCAGAAACTGAGAAATCCTGACCTTTAGTCTCAATTTCTGGGTGGGTCCTTTAAATAACATGCTGACCATCAATTAACTTTAAGTCTTCTCAGGAAAAACAAAACAATTAATACATAAATAAAGGCAATACATTTTGTTAACATCTTTACTGAAACCTTAATGCTGCCTGCTGTTGGACAGCACTCTGATGACACTGGCTTTTTATTTTGTTTTATGAAGTTCACATTTTTAAGTCCAGTGAGAGAAAAATCTCTTAGATCAGCAGAAAAGTATAAAACACATTACAATAACTGTTAGCAACAGTTTCTACTTCCTTTGTGGTGTTTGTTGTGTTAACATAGCCAGCAACAAGGATGTTAGTAATATTACATAGTTTGCCTACTGTCCAGAAATCCCATGTTAAAGGGATAGTTCACTCCAAAATTTTAATTGACTCATGGGGGGGGGGGAGTGTTTGAGTCTATAAAACACTTTGGGAGTCTCAGGGGTAAACTTTGTTAGAGCAGAATCCAATAAAATTGAAGTCAACGGTGAGTCATTCTTCAGATGTAACAAAACAATAGAAAAAACATAACATGCCTCCATACTGCTCCTGTGGTGTCATCCAATTGTCAACCTAAATGTCCGCCGGAGGTGGCTGAGCTAGCGGACATTAGCACGTCCGACTTTTAAGCATAAAACACGGTGTAAATGACATTGTGTCGAGTCAAATATAAATGTCGGGGCTCAGATCCCCACCCTGCTGCTGTAAATATAGCCATATTTACGGTAGGAAAATCAGACAAATGCATTGTTGGTTTGGGTATTTTCATTGATAATATTATGGAAAGTAGATGTGAACAAAGCCCAAATAATGACATTGCAGTGAGTAATAAAGAGCAATATTAACCTGATTAATGTACATCTGTGTGAATATCGACCTGTATCTGGCATCCAGTGGTGGTGCTGTGTGTGTGCAATAGTGCCTTGGTTCACTTTGCATCATTTGATATGGTAAAGTGTGTTAACATCATTGATTAAGTAAAATTGGGTATTGGGGGAAATGTTGTTTGATTGATTGCCACAGTTCAAAAGGGACCACAGTGTCTCATCACTTTTATTCTTTTCACTCTGAAATATTGGGTGAGAATATGAAGATTTCTGCACCGGGCTAAGCCCCATATGTTTTTTTTTAAATAGGAGAGGATGAGGAGAGGAAAAGGAAAGACTGAGGTTAAGGTAGTACACTGAACAAAATTCATGGTCATTACAAGTTAACTGGCAGGAGGAAGACAGCTTGAGAGGAAGGATATAAAACTCAGTGGTAACCTTGCTGGCCTTGAAAAAAAAACAGCCCATAAAAACCCCCTTCCTTCTTTGGTTAAAAACAACACTATGCATGCTCGTCTTTATCTCCCAACCATGTTTCTCAGTCCCTTCCCCCTACTTGTTATGGCAGATGAAGGGGTAGACCCTAAAATCACCACCTCCCAGTGTTCCCACAGTGTGCCCAAACTATCCCTGAGGTCAAGGATCAGAGCTAAATGCTGGCAGACCATCTGGGAATCCAGTGGGCAGCTTCGTGGTGGTTTTCTGGTGGCCAAAATAGTTTAGGGTGGCAACTGCCAAGTGTGATTTGAAGGTAGAGTAAGCAATTGAACTACAATACACTTTTTGTGAAATTCAGAGAAACTCTCCTCAAGGTCCCCTAGAAGGCCTTTAGCATTTGTGCTGGAAAAAAAAAATGTCTGTGTTTCTTCATAGCCTTGCCTCTGTAAATAGGAAATGCCTTGGGCTGAGCCAAACAACACTATTCCAACCAAACTACTACAGGGGGTGTTTAATGCTGATGCAGAGGACAAAGGAAAAAAAGTGGAGAGCTGGAATAGTCGAGCAATTGGGAATGAAAGATGGTCATTCTGGTACAAATGATCAGATTTTGATTAATTTCAAGTGGAGGACACACAGGGAGCGACAGTTAAAACAGCTGGATCTTTGTCTTCCACATTTAGACCACAATAATTACTTTTCTTACACTATACAGTTGTAAATCATATGTCTTGATCTTCCTTCTGTTGGTTTCATCAACTCTCACCAGTTTCAGATTCAGACAAATTCATTGATCCAAAGGAGGGCAATTCATTTGCAGCTTACACCGTTCATGATCACACAAGCAACATCCAATATGACACATGTCAAAAAGCACAGGTCAACAGACAATCAGAGGTCAGTCAAGGACATTAAGATAAAGATTAAGGAGGTAAAATAAATAGCAATAAAGAGACAATTAATACATAATAAATAGACATTTGTTAGCATAAAAGTCATAAAAGATGTTTCGTGAAAGCAGTTCAAACAACTAATTGATTATTTTAAGTCTTGTGTTGTTTTGGTTGCTGGTTGCTGCTTGTGTGAATGTAAATTTGATGTTTAAGGTTTATTTTACTTTAGTATCCACTTACACTGCTGGAATTCACGGTTGTGTCGTTGCCCCTACATCCATGAACTTTATTGACTGTGGAGAGAGTGGGAAGACAAGACTGAAAAACAAATCCAAGACACACACTTGACTTGTGTCAATGTGAATTGAATTGACAATGAATTGACACAAGTGATGCTTTGAGTGGGAGCATTAATCCGATATTCAGAGAAAGGCTTAATTGTCTTTGTCAAGTTGTTTGAATTAGTACATAAATGCTTTGTTTGATTTGCGTAATCGCTGAATCACCTAGAGAGCTTAACAACAGACTAATTGCTTGGTTGTTTTGTTCATAGTCATTTGAATAAATGTACAATATAGAAATGTTTTCCATTTGGACAACTTTGCAAAAAGTCAACCAACAGTATCATGCAGAGGGATGTTCAGCCAAGGAGCCGCTTTGAGAAAGAAAAAGTGGCCAAGTGAAAAAAACTGAATGAAAAAAATAATGGTTGAGCATCCATTGTATATCAAGCAGTGAACATTCTTTTTTAAGTGCTTTTCAGTGAGCGGAGTGCTACATACCCACCACCATCTCTCTAGCTATGTGTGTTTTTCCAAAAGCAGCTACAAGTCAGCAACTCTCACTGTGTTTTTAAGTGCTTCTCTAAAAAATAATTGTGTGTGTGTGTCCGTTGAGCTTGCCCCAGTAGCGCACATTCCTTAGCCTCTGTTAGCATTCAGCCCACATAGGTCATGGCTCGCAGGCTTTTGTGTTCAACCAGCCTTGGTGTCACTGCAGTACGGTGGGTGACTGTGTGTTGGTCTATGCGAATGGGAGAGAAAGTCAATGGGAGCCGTGAACACACACTTTGTTGGTGAGTAGCACTCAGGGAGATTCAGGGGGTTGTAAAGGCTTTCAAAGAAACAACTTGTTAAAAGAGTCACATGGTCTCACACCTCTGCATAAATGTCAACTGCAAAAGGAAGAGATCAAGGGAACTGCATGTAGGAGAATATTGTCAGTATGTTGGCACCTCTACTCCATATACCTTTCTGTACTTTTGGAGTTTGTCCTTGTATGGGTTTGGCCACTTATGAAGGAAACCATAATGCCACAACATACATTGATTATTGAGACAATTGTGTGCTTCCAACTTTGTCAAAACAGTTTGGGTGAGGCCCTTTTCCTACAGTAATTATTCCAATGAGTTTTACAGTTAAATTATATTTCTCAACAATTTCATCTAAATAAGTTATTTTGAGTGAAATCTTAAAATGTTTACTCTACAAATATCACACTCACACAATACATATAGCATGCAAGTGTGGAAAGTCAACTTTCCCTCTGCTCCTCAGTGGTACCTACATTCCTGGATCAAGACAAATCCTTTAAATATCTTGCTAATTTATTCAGACTCTCTGATCCAGCGGTCAGAGGTTCTCGCTCAGCATTGATATCCTAGACAATTAATCATTTTATCAACAGAACTAACCACTGCAAAAACTGATTCTGACATTTCATCACCTCATAATGTATTTCATTTTGGCAATAGCCCCTAAGACGTGTCTCCAGCTAACAAGATTCAGTTGAAAAGATATGGCTGAGGGGCTGATTGTGAAATCTTCAGCTATGAATCCCTCTCATACAGCCAATGTATTAGTATTTCTTGGCTCTAGCCTTTGAAATAGGCTGTATTTACGATCTTGTTCACAATAAAAATGTGCAGTATCACTGTTTCATTAACAACATTTCTTCAAATATTTCAAAACTAAAATCGATATTCAAGTCAAGTTCAAATGGATTTAAAAGTTGTACAAACAAGCAGCTAGATTAGTTGAAGCTAAGACCACTGTCCTAGGGGCTTCAGCGCAGTCATGTATGTTGTTTGTATATTTTGAATGAACATGTTGTTATATCTCCAGAGACCCCTGTGAGAAAGTTTTACACTTACTTGAATTCACACGTTGTGCTTAAGAGAGATCCTCTACATGCTGGCAATGAAAGTAAGATTGTTTATTTTTTTAACTCTGGGTGCTTCAGGGAGGTTTTACCGCAACTGTCTTTCTCTTAATTATTTTCTAGACTGCCTCCTTCAAGTGTTCTGCTGCTCCATCAACAGCAACGCGAGGCAGCTTTTTGTCCCTGACTAATTTCCTATCTGTGCCCATCAGCAAACACAACATTTAATTGGTACACACCACATTTCCTCTGCAGCCACAATGTGGTTGGTTTGCAGGAGATGTCACATTGTCCCACATTATCGCACACCATTACACAATAATACATAAACAAACGTGTGCACACACACACACAGCGACGAGTGATGAAATCAATAATCACGAGGAAATTAATATGAAATCCATATCCGATCAGATTTTTCACCATGTAATAAACATGCTTCCATCTGCTCTTCCTCTGCCTCCTTTACCGTCTCTTTCTTTTCCAAACCACTTGTTTCCAAATGTGCATAAAGTCTTTCTCTTCTGTAGTGTCTTTGGGTAATTGGACTCCAAAGTGGCATGTTGCTTTCAGGAGTCACAGACTTTGAGCAATTTGTTCTGTCTTTGCCAAGGCTGACATTGTGGATGTGCTTGTGACAGAGGAGAACTAGAAACAGGGCTTGAAACACATAACCAGGGAAACCCCCATATGAACTATCAGGCCATTTGTATGTGCCAGAAAATGTCATTGAAGAAAACAAAGTTATAATAAGTTAACACTAAATTGTAATTATCACAGACATAAGACAAAGTGGTTTACAGGGCTAAACAATACAAAGGCTTAAACAGGAAAGACACACAGGGAATGAATGCAGACTACAGTATTTTTGCCCTTCGGTGTTGAAGATAACATTTTACTCAGACTCAGCTGTAGAGATTTAGGAAATAACAAAACTGGCAAGAAGGATGACCAGGGCAAGGAGCACAACCCTCCTATCCAGCTGTACTGTGGGAATTTAACCGAAATAATTCTGAACACTTTGCCGTGAGTCCATCTGAAAGTAAACACATAAAGTAGTCCCTAGGATCCTTGTAGCTGTTGAGATTAATCAAAAACTACACCAAGCTACAACACTTACCACTAATAATTGTACGCGAGTGTGTGTTCATATATAAAATGTGGGATATTGTTTTGATCAAAGATAAAACTGAAGACTGTGGAAACTGGGAGATGATTCCACAGGAGAGGCGCTTGAACATAAGGGAGATTGTGTGTGAAGAGTTTGTTTCCTTTCTCCACAGGAGTGTGGCCCTGCTTCCCAAAGCCAACCTTGTTTCTACGCCATGGGAGTCTATATTCACCTCATTTATATGCAACAGCAAACCAGTGAACACATGCCATTATAAGAGCCATGTCCTATAAAGCTTCTGACAAACACACATTCTCTGTACAGTTACATGAGGACTGTATTAGTCATAGAGCAAGAGAGGTGAGAAGAAAGAAAGGGGCAGTGAAAAAGGTTTGTTCACACTTGCCGATTGTTTTGTCATGTATTGTGTGTGCGTGTGGATAAGAGAAGCTTCATGATCACAATTCTTTGAAGAAGAAAGGCATTGGTCTCCGCTGCCTCTGGTCATCCTCACGTACACCTCCAGTCCCACAGCCAGTGTGATATCAAACCAATCTAGCTCCACTGCTTGTCCTGCTCTCTTCTTTCGGGAAACTCTCTTTATGTATCCAGTTAAGCTGGGCTTCACTTCAGCTTTATAAACTCTTTCCTCCCTACACTGACACTGCACTACAGACTGATAAAGAGCTGTCCCTGTCAGAGTGCCTCCCAGGTACTCACGATGAATAGTGAGTTTGTGGGTAAATGTTTGTGATTTCTGAAATCCGGAGCCCTGTTTGAGGCAAGCCGCTGAGTATTAGCATCGGCGCCGGCAGTGCTGACACATGTGCTTCGTCAGATTGTGCGTCTGCTGTCAGAGAGAGCTTAATGTCACGAGCTGTCAGCTAAAGGCAACAACAGAGTTTGTGGTGTGACTTCATCATCACTGAGCCCAAGATCAATATGGCTTCCTGACTGGAACCAATTCACACACTGTGAAATAAACCTGTTCCCATGGCGGCACTCATTGACATTTTTGTATTCCCAGACTTTCAAATGACAATACATGAAAGGCATCATTATACCAACAGTGGAGTAAAGATGTGTTTTTACCATTTATTGGTTTCTGACTTATGGTGAGACTGATATGTCACTCAAACTGCAGTTTCCAGTTCTCACAGCTTTTTGTTCCTCTTGTTTCCAGTATGTGGCAAGAAAGACTGCATGCCCAGCAAAGGAGAGTCCACACTGGAGAGTGTGGACTCTCCAGTGTGGACAGTTGGACTTAACTTCACCAGGTGAATACGAACATGTAAACAATTGATAAAGGTTTTATTACGTCAGTATTTTGTTCAGAGGTTAAGGCTAAACTCTGATGTAAAGTTGCCCTTAAGACCAATTGCAAACGATCTTCACACAGCTGACCTTTGAGGGAAGGCACTATATGAGCTGTCCAGCAGCATTCACCTCTATATGACCCTGCTTTGTTTCAGTAATGGCTTGGTCAATATCACTTTAAAAGTGTATAGGCCCATATACAGTACAGAAGGATGGCACCACAGAAAGAAACTGTCTTTTCACTTTCAAAAATCTTCAGTGCAGATAAATTTAAATATAAATTAGTTGTAACATGATTTGGAACATGAATATGTTACAGCCAGTCATATATAATAAATTCGTACTGCCATTTTGTTTCACATCTCCCTGCAGGAGATGTTTTTGAAACCAGTGCCAGAATTTGATTTTGGCCAATAGAATGGATCTACAGAATATAAATTAGCAGAGATGCTTTTCTTTATTGGAGCCAAATATATGTGTATTTTCAGAATGTCATGGTGCGTGTGACATTGTCCTGTTCCTGCATTGAACCACCTCACGTCAGGCAAGATAATTGCTCTTTCTCTTTATTTTTATTGCATCCCTATTAAGTTTGACTCCACTCCCACACCCTCTCATGATGGCAGTATATAATCTCTGAGTAATTATCTGCCGAAGAAATAATTTGAATGTTTTCTGCAGTGTGCCAGGAATTCCTACTACCAGTTCGGAGGTTTTCATCAGAAGTCTCCCATGCTGTGCAACAGTCTTTGAAGATTGCAATTCCAGTGAGGACAAACAGACTGGTATTTACACAAACAGGCAGATGCACACACAGCTACATGAAGTTAAGTTTATTCAAAGGCATTTGAGTAAATTACTGACCTAGAGACACACGCAGAAGAAAGAGAAAATGACCAATTCAGATAAAGATTATTTCATTGCTAAAATTAGATCAATGTCTGTGTAAGTATTTCTTACTCAGTCCTCCTTAAGATTCAACCAGTCCTCCCCAGAGAGAAATAAAGCAGAGTTTGAGATACAGTGTCTGACCACTGTGTTGTGTATTCCTGTGAATATGGGTGTGTGTTACAGGAGATTAGAGGAAAGATAGCCAGTCAACTTTTCCATGGGTTAGCTTCCCCCAACTGCCCAAACTAATCATGCACAAATGAGCAGCTAGAAGTTTTTTTGTCTGCTTTCTCCCACACTATTATTGTCTCCATCTTCTATTGCTTTCCAACTCGGGGGCTGTATGTGTGAAGGCAAATGTCTGAGTAAGAGCTAGCCCCTAGTATTCAGTCCACAGAAAGTCCGGACGTCATCCTTATTCGCAGCGAGCGAGTGGCTGAAACTGCATACTGTAGATGTATTTATGTATATAAGTACAAAGTTAACAGTAATTAAAGACATAAAGCATCATCATCGTAGTAAATGAGATCAGGCCTCACAAAAGTATATATACATAACCATTGTCATAGAAAAAACTATATATCATAGGAAATAATCAACAACATTTATACATAAAATCTGAATCCTCCTTCATGCCCATCTCAAAATGTTAATGCAACCAAAATCAGAAAAAACATCAAAGATGCGTGGCACCTCTGCATACATAGAATAATGTAGAATAGACACAATGACAGGTTTCATTTGTAAAATAACCTGATCAATTGTGTACATATTCATAGGCATCCAGAAATGTCTGTAGCTAAGCAGGGGAAACAGATTGATCCAAAGCAAAAATATACACTGAGGATGTACCAAAATGTGCAATAAAAGTTTATTGTACGGAATCAAAAGAAAACGGTTAAGAAGTAGTTCACCATTCAGTCCCTTTGGAGCCAGTGTTTGCAGAGTATAAATCCAGTAAGCCTCACGCTGTTTGAGCATATTGTCGTGGTCCCCTCCTAAACTTTATCGGCTGACAGGAATGGATCCTGACATCGTCTTCTGCTGTTGTAGCCCATCCATCCATCTGGGAGTTTGAGGGTTCTCCGCAGTATCTTTGCTCTTCCTAGGACACTTTTCTGGACAGATGCTTCAGATGTTTTACCTTGGAACTACTGGAGCCACTGGCCCAGTTTGGGGATCACAGCTAATGCTCCTACTACCACAGGGATCACATTGTATTTCATCTTCCATAACTGTTAGTTAGAATAGTTGTTCTTTCAGTCCTTGGTACTTCTCAATCGTCTCATGCTCCTTTTTGTCTGATGTTATTGTCCGCTGGGATTCCCACATCTATCACTACTGCCCTCTTCTGTTTTTTGTCCACCACCACTTTGTTTCATTGGTTAGGCTGCAGCTGCTTGTCAGTCTGGAGTCACAAGATCTTAGCTCTGTTGTTCTTTGGTATGTTGGGGACTTAAGGATTTAGGTCTACTATTGTCCCATAGGGACTTGGGTACCTCTAATCCATACTCACAACCTGCGACTATGTGCTGGACTGTCTCAGGGGCATCTTTGCTCAGCCTGCACCTTGGGTCTTGTCTGCTGTGGTAGACCCTAGTCTCTATGGATCATGTGCTTAGGGCCTGTTCTTGTGCTGCCATAATTGTTCTGTCTATCAGACCAGCCTTTTCCAGTCATTGGTAGGATCTCTCTAAGCCACTTCCTCTATTTGTCGGTGGTACATGCCGTGCAGGGTCTTGTCCTTCCAAGATGGTTCCTCTTCCTCCTCCTAATCAGCATCATTGGGTTTCTGCTGTCTGAGATATTCACTTAGCACTTGATGTAGTCCTTTATTTACAATGCCTCATCCTGGATAGTGGCTCTCATGCTCACTAGTCCTCGGGCTCCCTCCTTTTGCTCACCGTACAGGCTCAGGTTGCTAGACTTTGGTTGAAATCCTCCATGCATTGAAAGGAGCTCCCTTGTCTTGACATCAGTGGCTCTCCTCCTTTGGCCAGGTTATTACACCAGCTGGGTATCTGATGACTGGCATGGGCACACAGTATGTGTTGATGGCTCAGACCTTGTTCTTTCTATCTAGCTGACTTTTTACTGGCTTTACTCTGTGTAGATATTTGTCTGTGGCTGACTTGCTTGTGGCCTCCTCGTGGTTTCCATTTGCCTTTGGAATCCCAAGGTATTTGTAGCTGTCTTGAACATCTGTTATGTTGCCTTCTGGTAGGTCAATCCCTTCAGTTCTGATCATCTTGCATCTCTTTGATACCATCCGACCGCACATGTCTAGTCCGAACGACATTCGGATGTCATTGCGTTAGATTCTGGTGGTGTGGATCAGTGAGTCGATGTCTCGCTCATGCCTCTTGTGATGCCACTCTTTGTGATGATCTGGCTCAGGGGTTTCAGACCTAAGCAGAACAGCAGTGGAGACAGAGCATTTATTTGGTATATGCCATGATGGTGACCTGTGCAATGGGCTTCGTGTTGTTTTCCACAGCCCCGCTCCTGATGAAGGCTCTTAGAGCGCTGGTGATGTTGTATAGTTCCAAGCATTCCAGTATCCATGTGTGTAGCATCGAGTCGTAGGTTCTTGTAGTAAATCCAGGCAGTGGATCTTGGTGTCTCATGGATGTGTTTTGGGTGTAACATGAAATAATACAATCAGAGACCTATTCCCCTTTAAAAGCCAGGAGCACTTGCACCTTGGCTAGTTGCTATTATATTATAAGATAAAGTGGGAGATAATTCTTCTCTGTATAGTAAACAGATCTGCTTATGCACAAAGTTTAGTTGCAGCTGCAACTGCGTCACTGACATTTAGAGCAGCCCTTGTTGGTCAAAAGAACAATGGCTTTCTGCTGCCTCAGCAATGTGCCAATGCTGCACCTGAACACACCTCATCATACTAGCAGAGACTTTTGCCTCGTGCCTGGCACTGCTTTGCACTTGCATGTAAGAGGGGATGGTGACACAATTCTAGCCTGTCTAGTTTGGAAACATTAATGAACTCATAACTGTAAATATTTATCTTATCAGAAAGAGCTATAAACTTTACTGATTGTACTGGACATGAATCAGAAGCGAAATCAGTTTAAGATAAGAGAAGATTAGATAAGCAAGATATCGTAATGACGGATCCTGTATCGTGTTGGTCTCTGATAGTGGTGGTGGATCACGATCGAGGTGGCAGCTGATCATGATTGTGGACTATGGTGGCATCCAATCGTGATGGTGGTGATGTTCTCCATTACACGCGGCATCTATCACACTTGTGTCCGTCCTGGGAGAGGGATCCCTCACATGTGGCTCTCTCTGAGGTTTCTACCTTCTTTTTACTCTTTTAAAAGTACTTTTTTTTTTTTTAGTTTTTCCTGACTCTTGTTGAGGGTTAAGGGCAGAGGATGTCACACCATGTTAAAGCTCTATGAGACAAATTGTGATTTGTGAATATGGGCTATACAAATAAAATTTGATTGAATTTGATTGATTGATTGATTGATAAGAATGTATCAATTCTGAGGGAAATGATTGTGCCAGCTTGCTTGAAGAGGACAGTTTCAACAAAATAGAATAGAATAGAATACTGTGAATAAAATACTAGAGTATTAAGTCTAAATATATAATTGAATATAAGAATAAAAAGATAAAGGGCATTGTAAATAAAATAGAAATATAAAGTATATACATAGTTATGCAGAACTAGTGCTTTTATTTCAAAAATTATTGTTCTTTTGGTGAGAGAACAAGACATGAATGTTAACTGGGCATGGGAGAAACATTATATCATAAAATGAGAGTTGATTTGCTCTGATTTGATAAGAAATGCAGTATGTATCATTTGACTGCAGCAGATATTGCTATGTCACCATCTAAGCAATTTAAAAAAATGTTAGGAATCTGGTGACACCGGTTGACACAGGTCTACTATTGTGATCCCAAAGAGAGGTCCCTCTGTCACTGGATAATAGGAAGCTCTGATGGTTTTCACTGCAGTAAACGCATGCAGTGTTAGCCAAAAGCTTTGGAATGTGTGAAACTTGCAGAATGTGTGTTTTGCAGCATTGTGAATGGTCTGAGATTTGTCAATAGCATGTTTTCAGTTAACAAAGTCATGTTTAGCCTTCTGATGGCGTTAATATGAGCCCTAGTAAACTTGCTATTTACTTACCTTTTTTGTGCCTCATTTAACCAACTTGAATAATTGCATGATAATTGAACATCACAAAAAACAAATGAACAGTTTTGAGACTTGTGGATATATCAGAACAATGCAAAGTTTCAAGATAATAGAAGAGTCCAACGTCTTAATTAAAGGTAAACATAAATCATATCAAGGAACCTTGCTTATATAATGTACTTGAATATTATAGACAACATACTACTCCTAGATCTTTCAGGATGTGACAACTTGTTTTGTTTCTGTTGGTCTGTTCCTTCTACTCGCTATATTCTCATTTTGTTCCTCCACACTAAAGCTAATTCACTAGTCTAGTCATATGTGTTTTGTCAACAATACATGCCGCTCTCTGAGACACACACTTACACACACAGTTTGGTCTCAATGAGACACAACATTAATTTCCTGAAGACTTACTTCAACCTCCACCATAGCTACTATTTGCTTCACCCTAACTTTAACCTAAACCTAACTTTACTCTAACGCATGGATTCTCAAACTGTGTGGTGTGCACATAGGAAAAAAGTAAGAGAACTGTGAAGGTGTTTGCACGGATGGAGCACAGACCATGGCAGGGAAATGGAGGGGATTGCAGGCACTGATCAAGCGGGTCTCGCCAAATGCGCAATGGACCCACTGTGTTATACACAGAGAAGCGCTAGCGTCAAAGCAGCTTAGTCCTGAACTTAACAAGGTTTTGGTTGATGTTGTTAACCTGGTCAATTTCATAAAAAGAAGGTCACTGAAAGCGCAGCTGTTCTCTGAGCTTTGTGAGGAGATGGGAGCTCAACGTTCAGCAGTGCTGTTTCACAGCGAAGCGCGGTGGCTCTCCCGAGGTAAAGTGTTGTCGCGAGCCTTTGAGCTCTGAGAGGAAATTGGGGTGTTTTTGTTGGAGGAGAGGATGCATGAACTTGCAAGCACGTTCAGTGATGAACTGTTTCTGATGAAACTGGCCTACCTCAGCGATGTATTTGGAAAGCTGAATGAATAAAATCTTCAGCTTCAAGGCAGAGACAAGCACCTTCCACACCTGGCTGGCAAGATCAGTGCATTCACCCGAAAGTATGTAATGAAATGTAATGTTCATCTGTATGTTATGTCAATACACAAGTTAAACTTGGCCCATTTTGTCATGATTTTGTTGGGGCAGGGGCATGACAAATATTCTCCCTTCAAAGTAGGGCATGACAGATTGAGAACCACTGCTCTAACCTTATATGTTGTTATATGAATATGTTTTCACCTTAAAATGTAATGGTTTATGTTACAGGGAGTTGCATTTTTTCCCCATTAGGGAGATAATATCCCAAAGTTGGATTTAGGTCCCTGCAACATGGGAAATGCCGCAAATGCACACACAAAAACACACACTTGAATTATTATCCCCCAAGGGGCCACAACGGACTGACTCTTGACCTTTCCCATGACTACATTTTATACCTCTAAACTTTACTCTTTCATCGCACACACTTTGGCAAAAATAAACACAGCATCACATAAGCACACATGTTTCATGCCACCGACCTTCAATGAGTCTAGTTATCTAATAAGATCTTATTTGACTGACCACCAGTTTATTATAAATGAGGTAATTGTTAAACTTGTAGTGGTTAGAATAGTTGACTCACACATTGTGCTCTGCAGATTAACAGTGTGACAGCGGTTGGCCTGCTGTGGACACATGTGTAGTCGTGGAGCAAGTGTGTGTGCTGCCTTTTCTCATGCATGTGGTTACAATTAGTCTCAAAGTGCTTAACAAGGTGCGACATCCCCTGCCCTGTCCTCTGTGAGGGATCCCTCTCCCTGGACGGACAGAAGTGCAAGAGATACCATGTGTAACTGAGAACATCAGCAAAATAACAGGATTTACAACATTGATTAGAATAAACAGTTTGTAGCATAATGGAAAGTGTGTCTATGTTTAAAGTTTTTATTAATAAGAAAATGTCTGATAGAGATGAAGGGAGCAGCAACGACAGATTAATTGAGAAGTTGTTGTCAGTAATGGTAGGAGTATGTGAGTAGGCATATTGTATGATGATCCACCACCACTATCCACGCTCAGCTGCCATCGTGATCACGATCCGCATTCACATTCCACGATCATATTCATGACATACATTAATTGGAGACAATTGCGGGTCATCCAGGTTTTTATGTCCTTGAAACATTCTTTGACAAGTTTAGTTAATTTATTATATTGATAGGTATAACTGGGTGTCATCCGCATAGCAGTGAAAATGTACAGAGTGTGTCCTGATAATGTTTCCTAGTGGAAGCATACAGTATATAATGGGAATAAAATTTGGCCGAGCACAGAGCCCTGTGGAACACTGTGGTTACCTTTGGTGCCCACAGATGACTCATCATTAATTTGCACAAATTGGAATCGATCTGATGAATAGGATTCAAACCAGACACAAACCCTTGATCTGAAGCTATTAGGTCATTTGTGTCTCTGTGCTGTGATGAGCTCTAAACCCTGAGTGAAGAAACTCACACAGCTGATTGGCTACAACCTTATCAATGATTTTAGACAGGAAGGGGAGGTTGGATATCGGTCTGTAGTTGGCTAAAACCTCCGGGTCCATGGTGGGTTTTTTTGAGAATGGGTTTAATTACAGTTAGCTAGATTACAGGACTGTGGTGCATATCCTGATGATAACGATAGATTGATTGTGTTCAGTAAAAGAGGCAGAATTTTTTTAAGCAACTTTGTAGGAATGGGATCTAAGATACAAGTTGTGGGTTTAGACAATGAGATAATTGAGGTCAGCTGATCAAGGGGGATCAGGGAGAAGCTGTCTAAACAATTAGTAGGATTCTCAGCTGTTCCTGAGATTTCTCTGCATGATGATGTATTAGCATTATTTCTAATAGTTAGAATTTCATCATTAAAGAATACAAGTGCATAAAGACATTGCTATTTAGGGATGGAGGAATACTGGATTCAGAAAATCCTATGAAAAGCCCCATTTAAATAGAGACCATTTACCATTTACTCATATTTTGTCCACCCTATTCATATAAGTGAGAGAGATGAGATATTAGAAACACGACTCAGTGTTTGGTTGAATTTGAATGACTTGAAGTTCATTTGAATTCAATATTTGACCAGGACATCTAAAGACAGAAAATTGTCAAAGGAAAAAAGATAAATATATAAAAGCAAGACTATCCCCAAATCATATTTATTACAATTGTTGTGCCTCTGCTTAATTACAGACTGAAAGGAAAGTTGGCCCATTAGATTTAATTAATGTAGCTATTACTCGTTTTTATATATAATATATTTTGTTAAATTCACTCTTAATTTGTATTCACTGAACTCTTCTCCCTCCAGAAATTGTACAGCACAATACAACTGCAACACAACACAACAAACTTCAGCCTAACCACATATATGGTAAATGGTCTGTATTTATATGGTGCTTTTCTAGTCTTAATGACCACTCAAAGCACTTTGCAGTACAGGTTTTTTTGCCTTTCACACATTCACACACACTTTCACACAGTGCATCTATGGGCAACACTGTTTTCTAAGAGAACAGCCCAGCCGCCAGGGGCTATTTCAGGTTCAGTATCTAGACAAAGGAACCGCCGATCGCCGAACGTGTAAAATCTAACCTAATCTAATAAAACAGCTCTGTTAAACTTTACCTATACAAAGACAATCATTTTCAGTTTTTACTGAAACAGTTTGATGTGGTAATTTAATTTTGTACTGATGACAACAACATTATTACCACCCTTACCTAATATGTTGTTAGTCCTTCACATGCTGCCAAACGGCTCCATCCTGCCATGGCATGTACTCCACAAGACATCAGGAGGTGCTGTGTGGCATCTGGCACCAAAACCTCAAGGTCCTATAAGTTGTGAGGTGGAGGTGTTATGTGCTCCAGCACGTTCTCCAACACCCTGTCACCAGGTTGTGGTTTGTCCCTCCTCACTACTGAGTACGAACAACCCACAAGGTTAGCAATTTAAAAATTGCTCTGATTCAGTAATCTGTCAGTCTATTAGGGCCTTGGCAAAGTGGACCAGGTCTTTTTAACTCCCCATTTGTCCTACATTCGATACATTAATAACCGAACAGACTTTGATATGTGCCACTGTTGGCTTATTGGTTTATGTTTATTTTTCATGTTGTAGTTTGCAGTGGTATTGCACTGGACTCTAACTGTACACAAAGACAGACAATGACTGGGACCTTCCTGATCATTTGCATATCTTTTCATTATTTGTCAATATGACAATATACAACCAGAAAGGGAGCAAATCTTTTCTGGTAATGCAGCTAACTCAAGATCAGAGACTGCATGTGTGCTTAAAGGTATCTATACTGCCTTCCAGTGTCCAAGTATTATTAACAACCAGTCTATGGTCCCAGCCAAGGTGCTACTGATTCAAAGGCCTTTAAGACAAACCCAGGAGGCACACCATATAGCCCACAAAGCACACATTATCACCAAATTAAATGTTCCCTCAAGTGGGATTTAAAGAATACTGAATTCCTAAAGGTTTCTGGACCTTGTTCATTTCAGGTATAGGCAAAGGGCAAAGCAGATGCTAACTGGACCAAAATATAACAAAGTGGTGGAACTAAAGCTAACAAGAGAGAGAAAATCAACAGAACGCTCTTCTTTCTCTTTCTCTCCCTCTCTCTCTATCATGTTCTGCAGGTATCTCTGACTCCAGAGCCGCAGGATCCAGATTTGACTCTGCTCAACAACAACAACAACAATTATTATTTGTATTATTATTATTTTTACTCTCCCCTCCCCTCCCTTCTCTCTCTTCTCTCCCTTACTTTTCACTCACCTCTCTTCTCCTCTCTCTCTTTTTTCTCCGCTCACCCCAACCGGTCGAGGCAGTGAGTCTGGTTCTGCGAGAGTTTTTTCTTTCTACAGTCCCCAAAGTGCCTTGACATAATGTATGGTATGATTTGGCCTTATTCAAATAAAAAATGTAATTGAGTTAAACGTTAAGAGTTAGATTAATAGAATTAGCTGCATAGCCCATATTCACAATTTGTCTCATAGGGCCGAACTGAAACTGGGAGATGATTCTTTTTGCAATGAATAATTACAGGGAGCACTGAAACATGAATATTTTTTTTATATATCATATTTGTGAGTGTAGTTTTATTAACTCCAAAATATTGTATCACAACTTAGCGTTAATACTGATGTGTCTTAACAAGCAGTAACAAGTAAAGGGTTTAGTCACAACCATCAGTTTTCCCATATGTCAACTTTGGTCGGCAAACTTTTTTTATTCAGTGAGTTTTCTTAACAACAAATAGGAATTCTCAGCAGCAGTTTAGTTAGTACACATGCTCTCTGCATGTGATTATATTTGCACTGAGTCAACCAATATATTTAAATATGACGTTTAATGTTTAAGTCCAAAGAAAAGTCAGTCAAAAAAAAAAGAAAAACACAGATGAGGGAGACAAAAAATGAGAAATAGGTAGAGAGATGTCCGGAAACACAAAGCACATGTTGGGATATGACAGAGTGAGAAACAGTAAAAGATTCTACCTCACAGACCCATTTTCCTCTGCGTTGAGTGACTGCCCAGTTATGCACAAATCATACATCTTCTCTAGCTAACAACCTGACAAAGCAGAAGTACCAGAGCCCTGGCAGCCTGTTAGCAACAAGCTATCGAAAAGCCAACCTGGTGAATCTGCTCTTGTGTGAGGGGTCCTGAAAGCAGTGCTTTCCTCTGAAACACATCGCCAGGTCTGACAAGTGGCCCTGTCAGAGAAAAATCGGGAAAAGTAGCATAGGGGAGAAGGGACAGGAGAAATTGTGGAGGCGGAGTGTGAGAAATTGCACTTAAAGGGATTATTCACTGAAAAATGAAAATGCACTTATTATCTACTCACCCGTATGCCTACGGGGGGGGGGGGGGGGGTGATGTGTTTGAGTCCACAAAACAGTGCTGTAAACAAAATACATGAAATAGATTTTTACAATACTTCACAGTGCTCCGTTGTTAATTTTGTTAATATTTCTGAAGCAGAACTGGAAAACCTGTGTCAGTATCAGTGTTCAGACTTTCATGTGCTTGTCTTAGTGCAATACATTTTAAGTGTGTACTGGCTAATGTGTAAACTTAGACATGCATGTGGGACACACATAACCCAAGGGCCCACTCCTTCACCAGTCGTTTTGACTCGAATGTGCTTAGATAAGAATCATCTCCTCAGACAGTTGTTTAAATCACACACATCTACTGGTGTCTGTAAGGACTGATCAAAGCCACTTGTGCCACTATGAGCTTCCTGGTTACACTGTAGAGAGAGGAATCAGGGTATCTACACTAGCTATTAATAGTCAGAATATCCCGGATTCTATTACTTCAATTTTGACAACTTTTAATCAAACTATCGAACAAACTAACTATTTTCTTGCCAGTCCACCAACTTTATGGAAGTACAATTCTAAATTACTGGAATGCCGCTTTAAGGACAGTCCATTAATAGTTGTCTGAGCTTTGAGCTCACCACTTTTCACCACAATGCCCTGGTGTTAGTCAGCCTTCAAAAAGTACCTCTAGCAAAGAAGAGGAGTATTTATGTTTAAATACATCAGGAAGTTGTTATTTTACACAAAACAGTAATATGTTCACAGCATCATTATCTGGGTTGCATATCTCACATCACAGATACAATTACTATACCAGAAAAGAGCCCTTGCTCTTAAAATGCGCTCTTAGCTGAATAACACTTGATCGAAAAAATGTTAACTGTCAAAAAATGTCTTTCACGTTAATCAAGTGTACATGAGAATGTGAGCTGTCTTTTTTTGTCCTTGACTCTTCAGTGCCCCCACAGCCTATCCTCTTCACAGTATTGATTTCTCTCTTAAGTGGAAGAAAAGACACTTTGAGATGTCAAATCTGATGCAGGAACAGAAGTTATACATTACATTTTGCTTTGTCATCATCATTCTTCTCAGAGAACGCACCATATTAGATCAGGAAAGGCTGAAAACCGCAGCTGTATTTTACATTCTGTGTGGTGTTGTTGACAGCAGTGGAATGTTGCACACGCTTTGATTTCATTAAACTGCGGAGACAGTGATGCTGAGCATCACAGAGAGGGAAGTGTTAGTCCTTGGTATCCTAACTTGTTTTTTTCACTGTGAAGGTATCTTGAGTTGTGACTGGTGGAGAATATTTGTGAAGACATATGGCTGGTATTCATCTTAATAAATATTCAGTTTTGAATTTGAGAGTTAGAACAAGCAAAAATGTGTGTTTGTGTGTGTGTGAGCTTGTATAACACACTGCTTCCAACGTTTGCCTCTCAATGCACAGCATGTGATCTTACCACTGCCTCTAGATCGGAGTCAGCTAGTGGGCATCAAATGGGACCACAATGACTCCCCAACACACACACACACACACACACACACACACACACACACACACACACACACACATATATATATTGCTTAACACTGACCCTGTGGGTGTCTGTGTTTGAGAACCATGGTTCTGTTTATGAGAGTTGTGTGTTCAGATCAGAGTAAGCTGTGCTTCCCTTCACCTCCTCCGTCAGCATCAAGATGATGTTTCAGGCTGTTTGAAAAAAGACTTGTTATGTTACACTCACTCATTGGACTAATTCATTTTCAGGCTCTCCTGAAAAGCCTTGTGGCCTCTCTTGCAAAAGGTTCATGGGCAGAATGAAACGTGTGACGAATTTCAAGCCAATGATGCAAATGAAACGGAAGTTTCAATTCATGTTTTCATATTATTGACAAAATATTAGCTGCGAGTCAGTTCTCTAGAGCCCATCATGTGCAATTCCAGCAAGAAGAGCCTTCGTCAGCAAGCAAGCCAAAAATCAAAGGACCACTCTGACAGGCCTGCAAATTTGTGGTTGGATTTGTGATCTGGACTGTATGGTGGAGCCACCAGATGGAAGGCATTCCTAAAAGAGACACATGGCAATATGCCTTGATTCAGCAAAAACGCATAAAAATGGCAAGAGCCAGGGTAAAACATTGAGTGATTAAACGAGACACTCGAAGGGTGGTGGGAAAAATTACTGTCGAACTACAAGTACATTACTTTTAAAAGGCTACTAGTTGTTAGCTGTTTATTGATGGTCCATACTGTGAATAAGATATGTATGGACCAAGCCCAGGTTTCTGTGTGGCTCAGCCAAAGCTATGTATTATATATAATTCTGAAATTCTGTGTTTTTATTAGATGTGTTCATGAGAAGATAACAATGTTATTCTTTACGTAACTTATAGCATTTGTAATACCATAATTTATGTTAAAGGACTACAACTATTACTACCACGTGTACAAGTGAACTCACTGATCCTCTTTATAGCTGTAATCCAGGTATAGAATTGGAACATAGCAGCTGTTATTGGACTGTTTCTGTATACAAATTTATCCGACACAATATCAAATTAATTTCAATTTCAATAGTTACATAAAAAAAGCTACATCAGTGTTTTAGTATAAAAATACACATTTCATATTTTTTAGCTCCTTTAAAAAACATTCATGATGAAACAACATGCAACAATAGTTTGTTCAATGAGGTAAAATTGTAAATATAATCTAAAAATTTAAACTAACATGCAGATGATGTATGATTGTGGCCATGATTCTATAGTAACATCAAAACTCATCTTGAGGTCATGTGACTTGGAGAAAATCAATATCATAGCATCTTTTTGGCAAGCATTTAGTGCATTATTTGTGTGTGTGTGTGTGTGTGTGTGTGTGTGTGTGTGTGTGTGTGTGTGTGTGTGTGTGTGTGTGTGTGTGTGTGTGTCTGTCTGTCTGTACATCCATGTTGTATTTTTCATACGAAGGCCAAGCCAACAAGGGCTACTCTAGAGGATTATCCAAACCTCAGCTAGGGTGAGGGGAGGAAGAGTATGAGAAGGCAAGTGTTCTAATTACAGCACAACTGTCTCTCCTTTCTTCTGTACTCGCTTCTGACAAACACACTGAGTACCCAGATTTCTACCCAACCGTTCTCGTGCCCATGGGCTTTTTAGCAGGCTTCTGAAATGTTGTGGACAATAAATAAAGTAGGTGCATTTTCAATGATGCAGGAGTGAGAAACATTCTACTTCCCGAAGACAGACCTCATTTTAATGGAAAAGAATGCCTTCGTTTCAACGGTTTCTAAGGAGGATTAAATACCGTAAATGCACTTTTGCAAAGAATATAACTATATATAAGATATATAACAAGTATATACTGTATATAAAGATGTTTGGTGCTAGTGTTGCTCTGTCCAAAGAAGAGAAACAAAGGCTCCAACGGTTGGATTCTATACCAGGATTCATTACACTTCGGCGACGAACCAAGGTTGTGAGGGGTAATATCAACGAGACGTCCAATGCTTGCAGATCGCACTTCAGTTCAAGCGGACAGTTAATGGTATTGAAAACGTTCTCGTCATGTCCAACTGCAGCTCTGTTGCTAGGCAACATCAATGAGAGCAGGACAAGCTGGTGACATCATCAATTAGAATAGTTCTTTGTAAATTCATCATATATTTGAAGAAAACTTTAATTTAATTAATTTACCTGCCTGCTAGCCTGCTAATTTTGTTAGCCTTTGTGGCATGTTGCTGTTGCCTAGCTGCAGTGTTCTAAGGACTTAACAACTTGAACCCAAGCACACTGAACTCCCCACACTGTAACAACAAGCTCACAAGTTCCATATGAAGGCAGTGCTTCTAAGCTAATCACCTCATTGAACAGACATGGGATTGGAGCAGTCGTCATGTGGGTGCTGTACTGCATCGTTGTGGTGCAGAGGAAACTGAGCTGAAAGACTTCTCCCCACCATCTGTAGTTTAATTCAACCCTCACCTGAGGTCATGGGCTATCGACAGTGAGTGAAAGAACAGGATTCCAAACAGCTGAAGAGTCCCTCATTGTGTGGTACCATACCCCTACAGTAGTACCCTCGTAGCTACTGCTCTTTCATGGTGAGTGGAGTCAGCTGAGGTGGTTAGGGCTTCTGATCAGTATGACTCCTGAACACTTTCTATGGAGGATTCTAGGCGTAGGTGTCGTGTAAATATTCACAATTCACTTTATCCAGTTCAAATTTGGACAAAATTAAATGTGAGTGCTTGAATATCCAATAATCATTAAACTGGTCAAGAAGGCCTGTTTGTCATTCATCTCCAAATATAGTTATTACACCGCCAGGCACTGCTGGAGAGGTTAAACTATATAGTGGCTCGTTTTCAGTGTTTGTAACTTTTAAATGACCCCCAGTCTTACTTTTCATTTGGAATGTAAAAAGGTTGAAGCTAATTCGTTCAAAAATGTATTTCAACATTTTTTTAGCATCATTAATCAAAAACTTAAGAAATTGCCATTTCCATATCTAACACAATCTATCATAGTTTAAGTAAACACCCGCCTTATATATTGTCATGCCTGCATTCACTGTCTCTCTACCAGCCGTTTTTTGAAGTCTCCCTCGCTCTAGCACTCACAGTGAGTCTCCATTCCATCATTATCCGTCACTCTCTCTTGCTCTTTCATTGTAACTGTCATATCCCCCCACTCTCTTTCTTTTTACACCACAGTTCACTGATCACTCTTTCACGCATCAGTATTTCCGACTCTCATTTCCAATTCACTGTCCCAACCATTCCCTCCTCATTCGCCTCTAATTGTCTGCTTCTGTGCCCCCATTGGTGCCCCACGAAACCCAATGCCCTCCATCCACATCTGTCGCTCCCTCTTCCATCCGCTCTCATCAGGAGAGCAATAAGGATTTGGGATTAGTTTCCGCTCACTGGTGTTCATTGTATAGGCATCAGAGTGTCTACAACAAAAAATGTCCCTGCATGGGATTTTGTGTTTGTCTATTTTGACTTATTTGTGTATGCACTTGCGCATGAACTTTCGCGTGTTTGCTTTTTCAGATGGAGCCTTTGGCAGTCTGTTGCATCCTTCCTGTTTGAAGCCAGTGCATAAGAAGTGGGACATGTTTCCACGATTGAAGCAGTTCTGTAAATACTGGAATCTCAGTTGGGCTTCAACATCTGTACACACTGATTCCCAAGTTTATAACCCCTACATAGTCCAAATTAATGTGTACAGTATGTGACTCTTTTTCAATGATCAATTTATGATTTGAGTGACCATCAGTTATTTATTTTTCACTGTCTTGATATGGTGCTTGAAGCAATTTTGCAAACCATCCTTCTCAAAAGCTTATTTAGTAGGTATTTGGTGGTGGGTTAGGGTTAGAGTTCTGGTGCTTTGAGAGATTTTGCTTTGCCTTTAAATAAGTGGACAATGTGAAAGGCCAACCTTAAATTTGTTTTTTTTACTATTCCAAGAGTCTAACTCGAATTTAATTCAATTTCACAGAACTGGTTTCACATTGGCATTCAGGGTGATTTTTCATTCAACTGCAGTTCCAACTTCTACATGTAGGAGCCTAAACATTAACAAATGAGCCTAATTTATACAAACTATTCATGTAGGGTAGTGTTCAGCAAAACAGTGGTTCACTAGGCACATTTAATAAAAAAGAGTCCTGACTGAAAAGAAAAAAAAAGATAAAGATACTTGGTTTCTTCAGGATGATCAGGGATCTCGCACAGACATAAACATTATAGAACATTTCCACCCTGCAAAATACCAAAACAGGAGCAACATTCCCTTGAGCCACTGCTCGAAACACACTAGCAACACGCAGGGATCTGTTCTTGTCTAAATATCCCAGCAGAGGCATCCGCACAACACTCATTCATATTTAAACAGCTCATTGACTCATGATTCTCTCCCTTTTGCAGAGGAACATCTACAGCTGTATTTTTTCTTTAGGTTCAGCCGAAGCACAGAATGAAATTGTCAGAAGAGGGAGTAGGTGCAGGGGGCGATGCGGTGATTTTCTCCAAACTCTTGCTTAAGAATTATGAAATATATCAGTGGCTGCAAAGCATCCACACATACTGGTACACCCACAAAGCATCTTCTTTGACCCCCTCTCCACAACACATCAAACAGAAACGGATTACATCTCTCTGTGCTTGTGCCCTGATACAGAAAACACAGACGCTCCATCTATATTTTAAAGCGGAGAAACTAAGCAAAACTGTGAGCTGAAATGATGCTTGTTAGGGAGGCCTCCAGTGCTGTGCAACTTTAAAATCCTTGCATAATTAGGAGCCACTCAGTGATTCACACGATGGCTCGCTTGACTACCACTAATTGCCAGCGATTCTAGGTCCTGTGCATGATGTTTGGAAAGAGGAGGGAAGAGGTGAAAGCGATGGATCAGGTGAGAAATGCAGAGAGCAGTGAAGTGAGGCTGACAGATATTACCAAAAGCACTTTGGTGTGACAGATAAGTATCTGGAGAATGGGGAAAGTAACAGGGGCTTTTTACTGCAAATCACCTCTTATAAAAATCCAGTTAATATGAGCCGGGGATTATTTAACTCCTTTGCTAAATGTTTTGGTCACGCTTTACATTAGGCAGAGTTCTGAGTGATCAAGAGAGACTAAGCATCTCTGTGGAGTTAAGTGTATGATGTGCGATTACATGAAAAGTGCTGACTTGTGCCACCGGATTAGCACGAGGATGAGAGGGGGAGCAGGCTAATAGCACTTGGAAGAGGAACAATGTTAAGCTTTGGAATGTGGTCAAGTTTGAGGTTTAAAGCTGTGAATGTATTCATATCAAGTGAATACAGTGTCTTTCTTCTACCTTTACAGCTCAGTAAATGAGGATCACTGTCTGGATAATGACATATCTACCAAATACATACAGTACATAAAAAATATATGGCCATAAGTATGTTGCTGACTAACCATCACACCAACATATGGTAGATGGATGTCATTTTAAAACGTGTGGGTATAAGACTGATGCTATATCAGCCTCCACTCTTCTGGTATGGCTTTCCACCAAGATCTTTGTCTTCAGTGTTCGAGTGTCATCTCGCCAAACTAATGATATGGCACCATCATACCTTAAAGAGTTCATAGTACCATATCTTCCCACTAGGGCACTGGTCTCACAGAATTCGGGCGTACTCGTTGTCCCTACAGTCTCCACAATAGAGAAGAAGCCAGAGCCTTCAGTTATCAAAGCTCCTTTCCTGTGGAAAGGGCAGTCACCCTCTCTAGTTGAAGAGTAGGCTTAAAACCTTCCTTTAAAAAATAACATATAGTTAGAGCTGGTTCAGGTTTTTCTTAGACCTGCTCTTAGTTATGCTGCTATAGGCCAAGATTGTCGGGGGACACATGACACATGGAGCTTCTTATTCCTTGTCTCCCTCCTTATTACATTAATTATCTGCACTATTTTTATAGTTATACTTATGCAAAGCAGAGGTGATTCCCACCTTCATTGATTGAAACACAGCAGACTTTCTCAAGGCCCTCAGATTAAATACACAAAAAGTGTCTCTACATGCTTGTGGCTATACAGTCTACTTCACCATTATAATTAACCATTGTCATATGTACAACCTGAATTACAATCTGAATTTCAATAACAATGAGGAAATCAGATTTCTAGCCAATTCCATCAATTCATTTGTTAAAAAGGTAATTCATTACTCCAATTCTGAGTCATGCCACATCATGCACAACAATTGGAGATATTGATTGAAGCAACAGAATAATTAAGCCCTCCTCTGGTGGATTAAAAATGCTGTGCTGTAACCGACCCTTTTCTACAGATCAATTACATTGCAATCTCTTGAAATATCAAAGCCAGCGGAGCTGATGGAGCTGGCCTGAGCTTCGCTTGCTCATTCCCTTTCATCCAAACTGCTGTATGAATATGGATTGTTGGAAGAAAGAAGTAAGGCTTTACAGGAGGAGTCCCTCCGCACTGCACGGTAATGATTTTGCAGCAGTATTGATATAGGTGGACGATGGTATAGCTGAACACAGTAATGCCATTCAGTTAGTCAGAGGGAGTTCTATGAAAGATCTATGACCCCACACAGACGTCAAGAACTACAAACTAAAATACACCCCTAAGTCGACATGAATACATGTACAGAGAAAGGCATAAACAGAGGCGCCCACACACCACCACACATGTGCGCTCTCTGAAACTTTGAAAAGCCCACTGGGATATCACAATGAGTACATCTTGGCAAATTCGATTGCCTGGAACACTCAATGAAAAGACTCAGTATGTGGTGTTTTCATTTCTTCTTGTGATTCGATCACACTTAGTCACAACACAGTGTTTTTTCCCAGTAAATTAGAAAAATTAAAAAAACTATGGAGAGAGTTTTCGACCACATTTTACTGTGATTGTGTAAAACACACACACACACACACACAGCCTGCATACGTACTGCTATGTTTTTGTGTGAATACTCACCAACTCTCAGATACGCCTGGTGTCCACTCTACTCCGGAGGTTTAGAGCCACTCAAACGGAGAAGTTTGGAAATGCTGCTGGACTCATTTTAGATTGGAACCTGGGCCTGAATTTTAGTCAAGACAAGCAGAAACTGAAATGTTTGAAAACAATGGCAGAGACACTCACAACCACTGAGTGATTGGGTCTTGTCACAACGTAGCCTTCGCTGATTCATCAGGCTTCATTCACATGAACCCATTCCAGGAGAAAAAAATCTGGCAAATCTGTGTGCCAATTCACCCTGATCAACTATTTGCTAAATCTTTGCTGGCTCTAACTTTTAAAATAAGATGATTTGCTGCTTTACTCTCTTGGTCTCCTTTGGACTACTATTTCAAACATCGTCTAAGACTCTGGGAACAATGTGAAATGAGGGGACATGATTTTTGCCCATTGTTCCTGTGTTCTGAGATTTCATACATTAACCTTTTATTATTCAATTTATTTATGAATAGGGTATAATTCAGAATTACTAATTGCCATATCCATCATTGCAGAATGACTGAATGACTAAATTGTTTTGTGGGGACATTAATCTGTCATACAGTCACATTGTGGGGGACTAAAGTCGCATTGTGGGGACTAAAGTGAAAAAGCTAAAGATTGTGGGAACTGTACAAAATCACAGAGTTTAGGATTCAGGTTGGACCTCATGAGTGGTGTGTGGGTGTATAGACCTGATTGTTCTCTCGTTCACTCTGAAGACCTGGTCACACCAGCTATCGAAATAGCATCATTTAGGGGAGTAGTGAATTTGCTGGCAGAGCTGAAGAGCATCCTCCCAAGTGCTTCACATCAACTTCTACTTTGATGAACTTTGACCTGGATATTTGCTTAACTGACCAGTAAAAAGTACAGTACAAAGCAGCTAATGAAAATATAACAAGGCACTTTATACAGTAAGGTGGAGGTATTACAATACTATGAAGAAACCAAACAGTTCACACAACGAGCAAGCACTTCACGACTGTAGAGAGGAAAAAAAACTTGTCTTTAACGGAGAGAAAACTTTAGCAGGACTGGACTAAGTGTGGGCGGTAAGAGGAGAGGTAGATGGAAATGGGTGAGATAACGGGGGGGGGGGGGGGGGGGGGGGGAATAGGATTTGGGATATTTTAAACAATAACAATGCATAAAAAGACAAAGTGAAATCAGTTGGACAGTATTGGCCTCCCTTGCAATGATGCTTTATTAAAAAGATACAGCTCATTGTTAAGCTGCACTGAACTAAATGGTTTAGTTACGACTGGAGCAGCTCCAACATGAAAAAAGCTCCAAAAACCTAAGTTGTAGCTGCTCTGCATCAAACAGTAGACAGACAATCATCAGTTAGCTGGTGAACATAGTGGAGAGAAGCTTGACAGACAGATTAGTCTGAGACAGAGCTACAGCAGAGTAAATATTGGACAAGAAACATGACTGCAACAAGTTTGTCCCCTGACCAAAAATAATTAGTTATTGCAGGTTGCAGGTCAGAGTACATATTTATACAGGTAATTCTATTATGACAGCTAAGAGACAAGAGTCACTCTCTTGGTTCCCCCCAAAAGACCTCCTGTCCTCCAGCTGGTCCATAGATGCTGGTTGTAGTGGGCAGCCTTTAGGTGTGAATGTATGTAACTGTGTGAGTGTGAACAGGGTGTTTCTGCATTGTTTCAACATTTGACTCTCATTCAAACCTCCCTCAATACATAAAGGTTAGTAAACAGCATTTTCTCTGAGAGTCATTTGGCTGTACAGTTACATTTCTTGCACTTTTGAATAGCAGCATGATTGAAACAAAGGGGAATGTCCCACACACACATACACGTGTACACTCATCACACACTCACGCTGACTGGAGGCCTTTTTTCATTCTCACAAGAAGCATACCAGAGATGCTACAGTAATAACATGTCCCCAGACACCGATGAGACACACAACAATTACCCAAAACCACAGAAGCTGTTGATTTGTTTCCCTCTGACTGATCTCTATTGTGGCTGCACTGATTCATCTAGACTGTTTTGAACACAACACTCGATCAAATATGTACTGCAAAGTCACATGACCCTTTACCACTCCATTAAACCTCAATTCACGTTGACAGATATTTGCTCAACATCTGAGATGTTTTTGCGGAAATTACGCACTGTTAATGGTCAGGCACTAATACTATGAGTCATTTGTTGCACTAAGCTGATTGAACTGGCTTAAATTGCACATCTTGGTGAAATTTGTTACGCTTTTGTGGACACAGTGAAGGTGTTTGCCATTACTGAGTCCAGCCACATGGAAATCTATCCCTTAATGTGATCAAAAGAGTTGGATCATATCAAGACCACACACTGGGTGTTGTTTGGCCCACTAGATGAATCATGTCCTGAATAAAAAACAAACAAATAGACTCATGCTTGTACGTCTATATGTTGAGTTTTCAGAATTGAATAAATGTATCTTCTGGTGCTCAGTTGAAAACGCCTTTTCAAATTATGATTTGTGTAAATGGTCAGGTTGAGATCCACATAACAATGGGTCCTAAAGATACAAAAAATACGCTTTGGTAACTATAAAAACTATCAGCAGGATCCCGGGAGGTGCAGGGACATTTGATGACAGCCGGTGGGATTTTAGTCATTGTCATCAATTATAATGTTATTTTTCTGAACTTTGATTGTTGTACATTTTGTAATAAATGTGTCTGAATATGTAATTACATCATGCATGCAATCGTTATTTGCAACAATGAGCCACATAATGTGGAAACAAGTTTACAGGGGTCAATCGAGCTGCTTTCAGACATGAACTGAGTTTCTCCAGAGGACGTTTATGTGTGAACACAAATGTCTGAGTTAGAGCCTCTGGAGTTCCTATGGACTTTCTCTGCCTGGCCCCACAGCATAAAGTCTGCGGCTAAAGAAAGAGCAGATGTGAGCACGAGCAGGGGATCCTCTGCATAATTAATCGCAAGCAAGTGGGAGGGTCGATGGTGTTTCTAACACATGACAGACACAAATATGAAAGAACAAATATGTCCAGATTCAAAAGAGGAGCCTCACATGTAGAAGACACCAATAAAGATGTCAAGAGAGTTTGTGATGATAAGAGGCGATACCGGTATCGATGTGCTCTAAACAAAAAAAGCGCTGTCTCCGCTGCTGAAACAATATGAAACCTCCTGCCTCTGCCTACTGCACCACCCCTCACCTGAATCCTCAGGAGTATCTGTTGCTGAATGCGTCTGAGCAGAGAGTCTCCCGCTGTGTTGTGGATGTATGAAAAGCAAACTACGGAGAAGTGTTGTCAACAAAATAAATGTAACGTAAAAAGTCACAATACTTATTAAATATCTCATGTAATAACTGCGTATTCATGTTATTTTTATTTTAACTACTACTATTTTACAATATGCACATTTTTTTTAATGAATTTCAGTCAGTAAAATTTATATTTTGGCACTTTAATATGAAGTGGAATAAAAATATTTCCATCCGACACAACATGAAGTAGAGCCACATTAAATGGAAATTCATGAGTAAAAAATGTAGAGAAATATACTCTTAATATGAATTGCATGTGTTTATTACATTACATTTTTACATTAGATTTCATTTAGCTGACGCTTTTATCCACAGCGACTTACAATAAGTGCATTCAACCATGAGGGTACAAACCCAGAACAACAAGAATCAAGTAAGTACAAATTACATCAAGAAAGCCAAACTACAAAGCCATATAAGTACTAGTAAAGCGCAACTTTTTTTATTTTTTATTTTTTTTGTGATGTGTTTTTAGTCTGCGGTGGAAGATGTGTAGACCTTCTGCTTTCCTGATGTCATTGGGGAGCTCATTCCACCATTTAGGAGCCAGGACAGCAAACTTGGTTCTGATCTTGATTTTGTTGAGTGTTTAGCTCGCAGTGAGGGAGCAACGAGCCGATTGGCAGATGCAGAGCGGAGTGGACGGGCTGGGGTGTAACGTTTGACCATGTCCTGGATGTAGACTGGACCAGATCTGTTCGCAGCACGGTACGCAAGTACTAGTGTATTGAAACGGATGCGGGCAGCCACTGGTAACCAGTGAAAGGAGCGGAGGAGCTGAGTAGTGTGAGTGAACTAAGGTAGGTTAAAGACCAGTCGAGCTGCTGCATTCTGGATGAGCTGCAGAGGTCGGATGGCACTAGCAGGTAGACCAACCAGGAGGGAGTTGCAGTAGTCTAGGCGTGAGATGACCAGGGCCTGGACCAGAACCTGCACCGCCTTCTGAGTGAGAAGGGGGCGTATTCTCTGATGTTGTGCAGCATGAATCTACAGGAACGTGTTGTTGCAGTAATGTTGGCAGTAAGGGAGAGTTGACTGTCGAGTGTCACACCCAGGTTCCTAGCAGTCTGGGTGGGGGCTCACACGGAGTTGTCGAAGGTGTTAGCCCCCAACCAGACTGGGTGGGGGTTTATGTACCACTTCTCCTTTTTTGTGTGTATTGAGTGTGTCAGGGCACAAACCAACAGACATATTTCATAGTCTCTCTTATGCACACACTGTACACAAACCTGTATAATATGTATGTACTGCTGCTCTATTTAGACTGAATAGTGTTTATGGCGTGCTTAGCTTGTAATTATGCATCTGGTAATGAATTTCGTGGTCACATTTAGCCCAGCCCACTTTGTACAACAGGTTATTTGAGGCCACATCATTTAAAGATTACTTTTAGATCATGTGACTAACATCTGGCAACGACTGGTAAGCAAGGAGAAATTAAATCTGTCCATCTCTTAGAGAGAGGTTTTAGTGAAAATGTAACAGATCTCAACATTCTGCTTAATCTGACTCGACCGTCTGCTGTAACAGAAACCCTCAATCCTGCCCATTGAAGACTGTGTCTGAGAAAGTGTGGGTATATTTAGGAAGGTGTGTGTTTAGGCAGAGGAAAATGAGAGTGTGGTTTGGGTTACAGCAAAGCCTGATTGTCTGGTAACAGGAGCTGAGGCTTCCTCTCAGAATGACAGGTTCCCACACCCTCATATCAGTACATTGTAGTTCTCACACATTCCCAGTCTTGACTGCTGCACTCAGGTACTGCTCTGCTCACTGTTGCTAGGCCCTCTCGCCCAGTTCTCCGTGTGTGTACTTTCATCTGAAAGGCCATTTAAATTAATTTAAAATGAACTGATCATATCATGCCACACACAGACACACACGCACACACACACTGTCACCTTTATGCATGCTTGTTTGTGCTCCATGTGCCTCGTCCTAGTTTAACGTCACTCTTAAGTTACAGGAATGCTTTGCACTGAAGAATAGTGAGCGGACTTGATTACTAGTTGTCCTTGCAAGTGGCGCATTGGGGATACACACACACACACACACACACACACATGCACAGGTGTCATTGTTCCTTCATAGACCAAACACCCGGACTCAAGCAACACACAGTCAGACTGGGAAAGAAATTATCTTCTGGACGTAACTGCTGGGACCAGCTTGAGAGGATAGGGTATCGGTCGGGGTATGGAGGGAGTTGACATTTAGTGTAAAGGCACCCCAAATTAAAGGCAGAGAGAGTTTAAGAGAATGACCGGGTATCTGATGCAGCAGCCAACTAGGATTTCTCCCAGTGGCCCTGATGGTAAGTCCGACGATGCACATTGCACTCACTGATTCAGGCAGCACACGTTGAGGTGAAACGTAGACCTCTCCATCAAAGGAAATGACCCTGCAGCACTCAGTACACTGTACATTTGAGCACGAAATAAAACACAAACGCTTGTGCACAATTTTAACACAATCAGAGATCCACTCTGTTCAAGTACAGACACACTTACAGGCAGTCTACTTTAACAGCATTACAATGCCTGACAGACATTCAGCCACAATAGAGAATTGTTCCTTTGTTATGGCCGTAGCTCGATTCATTTGTGAGAGCTGAGGCACTGAATGAAGAGAATGAGGTACAGACACAGAGAGAGTGAGTGTATAACACAAGTGCTTAAGGATGATGCCAGTGATAGAGCCCAGCTGTGCTGCGAGCATTTGGTGTACAAGCTTTTGATTCTGTGAGACTGAGAGAGTGTGAAAATCTGTGCAACCTTACCGGAGTGTTTATGAGTGTCTAAAAGAGAGAAAAAAGGGAAGAATGTCTGGTGAAACGCTCAAGCACTGTGGGCAAAAACAGCCTCGTGAGACAGAGACATGGAGTAATGAAATGACAGTATGGTCTGAGTGAAATAAAGTGTTTTCATTTCTTTACTCAGGAGCTAAAGTAACGCCATGTATAAACTCCTCGCTTCACTTCCATTATGTTGACATTGAGTCAGGTCTACAGTTTGGAGGGTTGTCTCAACCATCTAGCAGCTTTACCAAGGTGATTGCAGACACTTCTCCATGAGTCCCACACTCAGCTGCATGGTGGTGCACACACTGTCCACCTCCAAAAAGAACCTGGTGGCTCCTTATGGTTGGTGGCTAATATTACCACGCCATCGGAGAACACTTGGTTATTCTTCAGTCACCTTTTCCTATTTTAGTAGAGGCTAACCAGCTTTCATAACCTCAGCCCCCCTCCAACCATCTAACATGTCCAGAACCTTTATTTTTTCAGTCCTCCAAAGCAGTCATCCCACTTTTATATAAAAATGTCATTATGAACTAAACGCTCATCTCCTGTCCCTAAAATGTGATTGTGTCCCCACTACGGTCATTGTCAGTGTCACCTGTCTGCTCATTAGCACAAATGTAGTTGAGTTGTACCACCTGGGTTTCAGATCAAAATATGTCTGCTTGTTAAATGTCTCAGCTTCTACTTCACAGAAGCCCAGATTCAGAAAATATCTACTGCTTTGTCCTAATTACTTATGCACTGTGATCTCACACTGCCACACACTTATATAATCACACGGTCTCTCTCTCTCTGTCTTGTGTGCACATAGCATGCACTCATAACACACACACACACACACACACACACACCTATGCACCTGGGATTTAGCTTGCTGGTTTAAACCGAGAAAATCCGTTGATAAGGCAGCAAGATGATTTATAGCTATAATGATAGTAGGCTAATACTCTGAATCCTTAATCAAGGCCTTGGCTGGACTATTCCATCGAGACACAGCGGATTAACATGTGAAACATTTTGTCCTGCTGAGCCTGATCCCATCTCCTCTTACCTCTTTACACCACTTCACCCCTGACCACCATGATGAGCTCGTGACATGCAGACAAAAGAGACTTAGACAGTGAAATTATCATGTCAGTCAGTCAGAGGGAACAAAGCCCTTCAGTGCTGGTGGATGATGTCTGTGTTGGAGGAATTTGTCCATAACACTGACTCTTTTCCAATTTGAACGAATCTGTTATAACTACACTCACAATCACTTTATTATGAGCATCTGCTTATTCATGGCATTGACTACTCAGCCAATCGTGTGTCAGGAGTGAAATGCATAAATAACATGCAGATACAGGCCAGGGGCTTCAGTTAATGTCCTACATCATAATAAGGGGAAATGTTATCTCAGTGACCATGGCATGATTGTCGGTGTCAGACAATATGGTATTTGTGAAGTTGCTGATCCGAATAGTGCAAATCTAGGGGGTAGTATAAATGTTAGCATGGGTGCATGATGATAAATTAATATCAAACCTACATTATTACCTTGAGAAAACCGTAAATGTTTAAAATGAGTGCAACATGTTAAGTTTGATGCTTTTGCACAACACGTTTGTGTGTTTAAATGTTATATACTTATGCACACAGACCAGAGTTAAGAACTGAATAGCAAATGGGTAACGTGCCTCATTTCCTCTTTGCTGTCATCTCCGCTCTGTCGTTGCTTTCATCTACTCTCATCTTTTTTCACTTTGCTGTGGGGGCTATTGCCCTGTCTGTACTTGTAGAGTTGGAGATGCCTAAGGACACACTCACACACACACAAACACTACCACGAACGCACACATCAAAGCAACAAGTATAGACATAGCTTGACTGAAAGTGTGTGACAGTAGTTAGAAGGTGGTGGCTGGGAGGCGGATCCGTCTCCCCACTATTTCTATTGAAGTGATATAGGAAGGTCTGTCTTCACCTCACCTTCTGTTCTTCACTTTGTGTCCAGCAGCAAACTCGGGGTCTGAAAAAGGAAGCTGAAGACGAACTATAGCAGCTCCTTGAATGGAACCCTCATTTTAAAGTGGTCCACTTTTTGAGTAGAAATAAAAATGTTTACAGCTTGGTAAAAATTCATGTATTATACTGTATGGGTGGTGAATTGTTATAATATAATTCACCCATAATTAAGTCTGAAAGTGTGCTTTCGTGACAGAAAGGGATGTGTGCTCAAAGTTGAATTGGTTAGCCACTAGCTTAAAAACGTGATTAGGGCACAGCTTGCTCTCTGCTATCAAAACGATTTTACCAATCAGTCAACATAAGAACACTTTTTGGTAAACTACTTTCAACTTTCACATTCCATTGCATTTAATGTAAAAACTACTTAACACAGAATGAGAATAGATACAAAATAGATTGTGTCTGTGTAAATGTATTCTACAGCAGAGAACAGAGCATGAGTCTACAGTGGCAGTGAGCTTTGAGGACAGTTAAATCTTTTTTAATAGCAACAATAATTTTAATATCAGTGACCATAATGTACATCCATACTTGGAAATACACTGTTACATTCAAAACCCCAAAGTTGAATGTCTACAGAGTTCAAACACAGACACCACTTTTGTGAATAGCAAGTTACTTTGCAATAATGTTGTGCTTTTATGTTTCTTGTCATTTTTGTGAGGGAAGGACATTTCTGAAGGACACTGCTCTGCCCAATGCTCAGTCTCTAAGGGCAAATAATACAAATGAAGATACTGGGCTCTTAGCATTGGTCATATCCATAGGTTAAATTACACATATTGTGTACTTAAGATACATTAAACAACTTATTCAATTGTAACTTTCTAAATACTGGTATTTTCATGAATGCAAGATGCAAATGTATTTTCTCGCTGTTGCTTGAGTAGTGATACTCATCATAAACATTTTTTAATTAAATGGATCTGACTTATACTGACACTCATAAAAGTCAACCTTCATCAGTTTCCCATGACAATTGTAAATATAGTGGTGATTCAAACTTTTAAAAAATTATTGGAGGTAATAGTAATGAAAAAAATATTAAGTTTTTAGTTAAAACATTTATTATTTATATTATAAAAACACAAAGAACTACCTGCACACTGTTTTCACCTCTGACTTCAATCAACTAAATATGTTTCTATTTACCTTTTAAACTCTGTGTCATACCCACCACACTTGTTTGTTTGGAGGAACGCACACTTTTCTGTGTTTCAATTAGTCTTTTATTAAAGCAGCAAACAAAATGCACTCTCGCAAACTTCCCCAGGCTCTGCTGCTGGCTGTAAGGCAGCACTTTATATCTTTAGGTAGAAAGAGAGAAACACTCCCACAAACAAACAAATAGACTTGTCTTGTTTGGACCTCTCTCAAGATGTTTTAAAAAAAATAAGTTATTTCCCTTTCTTTATTTTATGTTTTTAATGATTTCCGATGAAATAAAAAATATCAGGCATGTTTAGGGGACTGGTATTTATGAGTGTGCAATTTGGTGCAGATCCAAATAAAAAATCCAGATCAAGTGAATTTAAATGTGATTTTATAAGAGAACTGTAGGGATCAGTGTCTTATCTGCATTGAATGATTTATTTGTTTTGAATGTGAAACATGCTGAACGATGATAACATTATAAAACGCACATGACTCACCATATTTTGTCAAATAAAATCAACAGACTGGGCCTGTGTAGGGTCACGTTTCTACCTTACAAAATGAGTTAAAGTGATGTCCACTTCTCTAAGCCCTGCACAAGAAATAATATCAACAACGGCCCACACTGGAACTATTGTAGGAAAATAAACGAGGGTAATAATGCATCACGTAATAAAAATTATGAAGTTCTCTATAAAAGGTTGTTAATTTTCTTATGTTGACACAATTCAATTATGTCACATTTTTTACGATAACACAGGACAAGGGATTAACAGCTCAGAATATGGAGGACAGTCTAATACTATTTAATGTAATCTCAGCAGTGCAAAATCAAGAAGCTAAGAGAGGTATTTACAGTTTATTCAGTGTGTGGCATTAGGAAGCAGCATGTTAATGCAGTAAACATAAGGTCCAGTCCCCAGTGGATCTGTTTCAAAACCATACATATACTGTCTCCTGTTATACAAATATACAAGGGCAATATAACAATTTTTTTTTATTCTATTAAAGTTACTTGTATTGCTTTATTCAGTGTCCAGTCCGTTTAATCCAAAGATCGTAATAACGCTGATAAATTGTCAGTGTCTGTCTTTGATTCAGGACTGAGGCTACAAATGTCAGTGGACTCAGTAGAACAAAGAATCCCAGGGTTAAAGATGTCATACACAAATAGCACAACGACTAGCTTCATTGACATGACAGTCGATCTTATCGCCTTCACTTGGCAGGAAAGTTAATGTATTTCCCCCAATTCTCGCTCTTTCTTTCACATCATTTCCAGGCAATAACCAAAAGAAACTGTACAGTGCAGATTAATTATGGACAGTCACAATATTTATCTCATGGAATGTACTATGAATTTCACAGCGTGGATGTATGCCTTCCATGGTTTGTTTTAACAAAGGGTAAACACGCAAAGAAAATCAAACTAATGTTGCGTTGCTCCTGGTTTTGCAAATGTATCTGTCTGGACTGTACAGGAATGACTGAGTCAAATACTGTCCCGTCTGAGGAACTAGCAGCCGTACTCTGATTTCTGAATTGTACTGTTTTCACTTTGAAACCCTGAGTGGTTTTTTTTTTTGTTATTTATATAATTTGTCCACTCTATTTTTTATCATTTCATTTAATTGTATTTATATATTGACAAATCACAACATGCATAATCTCACGGCACATTGTAAAGTCGAGACCTTACAATACTATGAAGAGAAACCCAACAGTTGAGGAATGAGGAAACACTTGGCGACAGTCGAGGGGAAACAGGAACCAGTTGGGTCAGGTGGGGAGTGAGAGAGAGAAAAGAGACAGACCAGGAAACTCTTTACATACTATTGTACTCAAGCACAATACAGTAAGCCTGGCTGTTGTAACAATAATGGGGAATTCAGAGCTAGAGATACCTGCAAAATGAGGACAGAGGGAGAGGACAGAGATGAATGGTGCAACTACAGGAGAGCGAAAACACAAAGTTAATGCCACGAAGTACGACTGTGATATGCATGCATGGGATATGGGAGGTGGGGTCTGGTGTTATTGTTGGATTTCTTTATCGATGGTACCAACCTTGTTTTTATTCTTGCATTCTTTGGAAACTCTGCAGAAATCAGACTAAAGGTTAGTCAATGAAAGTCAATGCGTTCCTTTTCTTCTAAACATTCTAACATGCTGGTGTCTTTGCTTGTTCTGATTCTATGTGCCATTAGTATCCCAGATCATGATTATAAATTAGTATAAACAACAACTCTGCAGAAACGTTGTTATGGATTACAGTTAAACCTTGATCCATTTGACCCTGGAGTTCAGGAACAATAGAGGCTCATTCCTGCTCAGACGGTTCCTGAGCGTCCTCAGTAATTGGACAAATGATTGTAGGATAGTTAGTTAGCTGAAGTATTCAGTCAGGGAAAGTCCCACAGACTGAGTGAACTGAGTGAACATTTGGAACCTTTATAATTGATGTCATGTCCACCTCAGCTTCTTACATCAAACTAATAAATCACCCTCAGGAGAAGATTGTTAATGAAAGTTCTATGTACAGATTGTAGCCACTGATTGTAAAGCATGCATGAAGTAACTGATGCCAATCATTTCACAAAAGCATAACTTTAGAGCTGTGCCTGAAATAACATTATGCTCCATCTAGATGTAATAGGCATAAACAGTAACAGTTGTTTCACACTGTAATTTGCGAGCTGAAACAGAGACAACAGCCACCATACACAAACCTGAAGAGAATCCATTGAGCTGCTGGCCCTCATTTTTCTGCTTGTCCACATAACCCTATGAAACTTAAGCTTCTTTCAGACATGCACTGAACTCCACAGATACTTAATGGTCTGTATATATATACTGTAGCGCTTTTCTAGTCTTGATATCCCCTCAAAGCGCTTCACATTACAGTTTGTTGCCATTCACCCATTCACACACCCATTCATACAGTGCATCTATGGGCAGCACTTTTTTTATGAGGGGCTATTCAGGGTTCAGTATCTTGCCCAAGGTAACTGCAGCATGCAGATGACGCTTCTAACTTGCGACAGGTGCAAAAATGAAAAAAGAAAACAAATATCTTCCGGTGAAAAAGCAGTGTCGTCCACGTAGAAGACACAGACGAAGATGTCAGGAGAGTTTGTGGTGATAAGAGCCGACGGCGGAGTCTGTGTGTTCTACAAATCATGTGATCTGCACAGCAGAGTTAAACTTCACTTCCTGTTTCTGTCTGCTGCACCCAGGGGCTTCCCCTCTCGCATTACATTACATTACATTTAGCTGACGCTTTTATCCAAAGCCACTTACAATAAAGCAAGAATCAAAAAAGTAAAATTTGCTTCAAAAAAGCCCTATAACTGCAACTAAACTTACTTTTTATTAATTCTTTTCTATTTTATATACAAAAAATATCTCGCCTGAATAATGAGCAGGATTTGTTGCTGATGTGAATGCATCTGTGCAGAAAACCTCCTGCTGTGTTGTGCATGTGTGAAAGGCAAACTCTGGGTAAAATCTGTAACCAATTCATTAAATAAGGATTTAATCTTAAATGAAGGACAACATTCTATCATTTGGTTGAGGTAATTTCACTTTTTTTTTGACTTACTGAGTTATTTTAATATTTCTATACATCAGAGCAACCAACAAGTTTTAGAAATTGATGCAGGACAAAGAAAAACCGTGACAATAGATGGGTTTGGAAAAAAGAATAGCAGAAATAACAGCAAATAGCAAAGAGAGAAGGGAGGGAGATGCATGGAGGTAGAGCCAAAACGACAGGAAATATGAACAATTGGCAGCTACTGCTGAGATAAGAAAGCGGAGTGGAGGAATACGAAAAGAAAAAGGTTGTGGTTGGATATGGAGTGGTTTCCATGGTGACTGAGTTGCCTTCATGTTTTTTTTTGCTATATTTTGTATGTGCCCATGTGTGAACAATGTGCATTTACACATTTCTAAGCGCTCTCTAACATACCAACATTTTTTTTTCTTTCAGGGGAAAAATGTATGTTTCTGCATTTCAAATGCACATACATTTCTGTGCGTCTATACTGTGGACGGTATACAATATGTTTGCAGTCATCTTTCATCCCTAACTACCCTCATACCCCCCCCCACCTGTGTGAAGCTTTTCTGTCTCTTTCTCTCCCTCTCTCTCTCTCTTGCTCTCTTTCTCTCTCTCTTTGTGTGTGTGTGTGTGTGTGTTTGTGTGTGTGTGTGTGTGTGTGTGTGTGTGTGTTTATGTGTCTGTGTGTGTGGGCGCAGTGCCAATCAAACACTGGCGCCTTTCACGCTGGCAGGCTTGCCCAGGTCAGGCGTATCCCAAAGACCCCATACATGCTATTACCATCTCCAAACACCAGCCGCAGGCAAACAGCACCCGACACGCACACACGCACACACACACACATACAGAGCCATGGACTCACATACACACAAACATTGTGCATAATTACCTCTAAATCTCAGCACAGGGTCAAAACGTGCAAAAAACAAAAAAAAAGAATGAATTCATCCCCCTCTCCCTCAGGTGATTTTTGTGAATAGAGTATAGACAGTGCAGAGAACCCACCCTTAAACAATAGTGGGGTCAGACTGAGCGGTGCTTGGCTCTGGATGCAATTCAAAATGGACAGAGTCTAATGCACTTGTTTCGTTTCAAATGATAACAAGCAAAATGTAAAACTATTAGAAACCAAAGAAGGCAGGGTAAGAGTAGACTTTCAATGGTAATTGGCATCCCTCTCTGCGATTCATTAACACTTGTCTATGAATATATTTATCATCACTAGAGATAATGGTGTTTGTCTGCCAATGAACATCTCTGCTTTCTGATCTCCAATGTTTATTTTCCAATCTATCATCATTTCTGAAACTGTCAGACTGGGTCATCTTTTAATCTGCCACTTTACCTTTAAAACCAGGTTTCAGAGGTAAAAGTAGGAGACAAAAGGATAAGACGTGCCAATGTCAGGGTTCGAGCAGAGTTGGCTTGGTCATGAGAAGGGAATTTCCATTGACAGTGCCTGTGGCAAGAATAGTGTTTGGAGTTGCTCTTGTGTCACAGTTGTGGTAATAACTCTCCTGCACACCCTCATATTATCAGCCCCTGTATGACTACTGCTACAAAGACCGAGTAAAAGAGTTCTTTGATACACAATGAGTGAAGGTTGGGTTATTGTCACCTGAGGCCTTATTTATCTTTAACCCCTTCTAATCTCTTAATTCAATGATATACAGTATGCACACTAGGTTGTGTCAGTACACAGTGACATCACTGTTTTATTGGACTTCAGATAAGCACACTCAACTCAATGATGTTGGGTGTGGTCACAGCTACAAACCACTGATTAGGGTAATGAGGGAAACGTTTTCCACTGCAGTCCAAACTCTGCAAACACCGGTCTCAAGAGAAGTCTTGTGAGGTCATTACGTTGCAGTGCCCCTCCTGCTTACTTAGATTATTATACAATTATGCAAGGAGAATACAAGTATATTTGAGCAGTGGGTAAACAGGTGCTGAGCGTCTGCTCGCAGTGATTCAGCTGCACTGTAGGCTGAGAATTCACAGAGTCGTGTTTACGCTAATTTGGGGGTAAACACATTGCAGCAGGAGTATTCGTCTGGAGCTTTCTGTTATGCCTGGAAGGGGGTTCTGCACACACAGTAGCCGCAGTTTACCACAGCAGGCAGCTGCTGAAAATGCCGATGGGTCAGGAGCTCAGTAACACACTGTTTGATGAGCTCAAAGAAGAACAAAAAACACACACAAGAGTAGAAAGCTATGGGTTTCCACTCTTGTTGTCGCGATGGATTGAATTACCCATCAGTGAGCAACCCGTCGACTGAGTGAGTATGGTGCTGAGGCAACCATGCTGGCCCCCATTAATATCAGTCATCCACACAGCATTGCTGTAATCTCACTGTTTGCCTGACAATATAAATCCTGCTGATGAACTACGCTGTAGTCCAGCCTCTTTCTTGTCCATGTGTGTGATTGTGGGAAGGAGAGATGGAAAACGTGAGTGATGTGAAAACACACCAAAAAGGAGGGGTGTGTGGTGAAAGAGTAGAGGGAAGGCAAATGACAGCATGATAGAGAGAGAAACAGAGAAGTGGAATGAGGCAGGCTGAGTGTGGAGAGATAATGTGGAGTGATGTGGCTGACATGGAAATTTCAGAGATACAAGGAGGGATAAGTAATTATGGAGTAATTAATGCTAAGAGAATATGCATATCTACATCCATACACAAGTTTACACACAGAGAAGACTGGGGGATTGTTAGTCAAGTGGGGGAAGCCTGTTGGAGAATATTTTTATCTTTTATTTGATTACAGGAAAAGACGATAGAAAAGACGATAGACTGTGTGACTTGCAGGAGAGAAAAGTGTGACAGGATCTGATCTTGGACCAGTCGAGGCACAAATTTGCAAAGTTTTCAATTGATTTATATGTGCGGATAGTGACAATAACTCTCGTAATAGCATTGATAATTGGCCAAAATGTTTAATCTCCCGTGAGTTGGACCTTGATATTGTCACTGCTAAAATGCACATATTTCACTCTTGTCAATGACAACATTGGCTCTTTGTGATGGTAAAATAAGTCAACTTGTGGAGGGTTAAACAGGGTTCGAGAGGGGGGGGGGGGGGCTCTGGGTCATAAGGAGCTTCTTAGACGATGGTTTACATTGCACATCACCGGGGGATTAGTGGCTCCACATGAATTGGTAATGCAGTCAGGGCCCTAATTATTCAACATCACAGAGAACTTACAACATGCCAAGATCACACACATCACCAGCACCATCGCCTCTGGAGAGGAAACAGAGGAGTAACGCCCAAAGAGGTAACTGGGAGGTTGAGATGTAAGAGTAAAAGTGGATTTAAAACATCGAACACGAGGTTTAGGATCAAAATAAGAGTTACTCAAGGAGGAAGGGCCCTGCAGCGGTGGAGAGGGAGAATATAAGGAAGTGTACATGTAGTGCCTATGTAAGTAACTACCCTATGAGTCTATGGAACTTCGGTAAAAAAGATTTTCTTTAGCATGCCAGAAAATCCATCCATCCATTTGCTGCTGCTTATCCAGGCAGGTCACGGTGGCAACAGGTCAATCGAGGTAGTCCAGACATTTTCCAGCTCCTCTTGGGCCATTCATGAAGCATTCCTACATCAGTGGATGTAATGTTTTGGCCCTCTTGGGAAAACTCCATATTTTCTGACTGAAGTGAAAATATATAAATAATACCTCTTCCTCAAACAGACATTAAAATGTTCTCGAGATTTTTTATCCCATTAACTTAAAAAGTATAATAAAGAGGACTGAGACTTTACTTAACTTGTTAGGCCTAAATTGACTCACACAGATCAAGGATTGTCATTACAATTTGTCATCTAGTGACAATCCCAGAGCTTGATCAGATATCTGACATACAGTATCAAACCTTGTGGTAAGATTTAAAAACCATGGCCTTCTCTCAACCACTGACTGAGGATCTGAAAATGAAGCTAATTGATGCCTATATGTGACAGGGAAGAATGTAGAGATCATTCAAAGCACTCAAAGTGTGACACTTCCACTGTTCACTGTTGTTAGAAATGACAGGAACTTAAGGGCAACTGTGGAGGTCAAAACAGGATGAACAAGAACTCTTCCTGCTGGATGGAAAGGCAAAACTAAACCTGCTAATGACTGCAGAGGATCTGAAGGAATGTTTCACTGACACCTTTCTACTGTGCGGCGTTGATATAACAACAGGGTCTGTATGGAAGAGTCATTAGAAGGAAACCTGACCTGCAACCTCATCACAAAAGTCAACATCTGAGGTATGCAAAGCAACATCTGGATAAACCACAGTCTTTTAGGAGCAAACGCTGGACAGATTAAGTTAAAAGTGAGTTATTTGGCGTCAATCGCCAAATATGTGTTTGGAGATGGAGACGGAATATAATGCCTTAAGGTTGCCAGTGCTACAGGAAACATTGAATAGAGGGAACAATGAATTCCACTAAATATCAGCATATTCTGGATGCAAACACCCTGCAGTAAGTTAAGAAAGTGAACCTGAAAAGAGGCTTGCTTCCACAACTGACAATTATCCAAAGCAGATAGGTTCATGAAATTAAAATCATTAACATTTCAAAACTCATATTTAATAGCTCTCTACTGTCAAAAAAATGTAATTGCTCAAGGGTGGACAAACTTGAGAATGTTAAAAACATTTTTTATAAAGGATTATATGCTGAGCTTTATTCACTTTCATCTACTACCACTTTCATCAATATATACTTTAGTACTTTAATATATACACCATCAAACAAGATGATTTAAGAGGGAAGGGGGTTCAACTCAGTGTTTTGTAATTTGTATTTCTTGTAGTGATAATGATTTATTTATATACTGTATATATATATATATATTGATGGCTCGCAAGTACCAAATATTAGTCCACTTATTGAATCACTTTTAAATTCACTAGATCCAGATTATTTAGTCACACCAAATTGCACACACTCATAAATATTAGTTCCCTAAACGTGCCATATTTTTTTAGCAAGATCCATAAATTACTCTTATCAAGAAAAATGTTGAAAAAAATCTCCCAATTTTAAAGTAAGTGAAAAATTCCTGGATCCGCCCCCTGATCTGGATCAACTCTAAACTTGAACCGGTTCTTTTCTAAGCCATACTGCATATTAAAAGTCATCTTTTAAGTTTCATGGAAATATGTCCAGTATTTTATGTAATCTTACTTACAAACAAACAAACCAACCAACAAGCTCAAAGAGAGGGGTGAAAACATAACTCAGGTTAAACAAGGGTGATAATAGGCCCACAGTGAATTGTGATGGGTATGTACAGCAGACCACTTTAGCCCTATAAGTTTGGTTAGCCTGTCTGATCATCTGTACACTTGTATTTCTCTGCTCATCTGATATCTTTACAGCAATGTCACCGTATTCATCTCAGCAATTTACAATAGGCCTCCTGTTACCCAATTAAAGGTTGGTCAGAACTACAAAAACAAGACCAAAGAAGCAATACATTTAAATGATTACTCCTAAATATTATCATTTTTAAGCTTTTTCAACTCTACAAATCTCTTGTTTGGAACACCTTCTTTCACATGTTTACTTTCACACAGTGAACAGATGACCCACTGTGGTGCTGTGAACGCCTTACCACAGAGAAATGTGACTCCTGCCTTTGTTTTTTATCCCTCTTGACAAAGAGTGCAGCAAGCAATTCAAAACAGAGGGACACAAGTGTATTTGTGCAAACCTACACCACACACAGACTGGGTGGAGATGATTGTGTGTTCATACTGATGCATCACACACACACACCCACACAGACTGGGTGTGTGGGAGACATGTCCTGTGCCGTGCTACCGATCATTTTCCAGCCCTCAGGAGTCTGAGACTAGCAGCAGATAGTGTTTTGGGAAAGCACCCACTGGGAAAGAATAACAGGGAGGTCTGGAAGTGTGCTAATGTTATGGGTATTTATTGTGAGACTAAAGTCAATTGTTCTGTAGTCAATTAATATCATCTGAGCTGAGGGAGACGTGTTGAGAGTAATGACCACAACTCCCTAATTGACATGTGTATCTGTGTCTCAGCACACACGCGGAAAATTCATATTCATAAATGCTGAAGTTTAAACATATAGGGCCACAGGGGAGTTTGCAGCACACACACACTCAAGTGCACACACAGCTGATCAGAAACCGTTTTTGTGCATGACAGAGACACACACACACACGCTCACGGAATAAAATAAAATAAAAATCTCATTATGCTCATGAACCTGAAGGTATGAGAGCAGTCTCTCATCTCAACCCATGGCCTGGAATATTAAAAGGCTTTCTGCGCCTCTCCAACTCCCCGGCTCCCCTCTCCCTCTCTCTGCCTCTGCATACATATGACTGCATCTCTCCATTTCCACACTCACCCGCCTTTGGGATCAAACGCACTCATGGTACCCCAGGGGCCCGGGCTTGAAATGAATTGCAATTACAGCCCCCTTTTTCTCACTGCTTTTTCTTATTATTTCATTGGTGTCTTCCTTTTTGCTTTTTTGCTTTTTATTCTCTTCTAGAGTTTTGTTGTATTTGTGTACTGGGATACAGAGAGTCTGTGTGTGTGTGTGTGTGTGTGTGTGTGTGTGTGTGTGTGTGTGTGTGTGTGTGTGTGTGTGTGTGTACGTGCCTGACTGCCTGTCTATCTATCTGTGAATAACAAGGCAAACACCGGTACAAACATAAATCTGAGAAGCAATACTTTGATGCTACCATGATTTCAGCCAAACGGCTGCTGTATGTCAGCCTTCAATGGTTTAACACTCTGTGTTGCTGCAGATTAAAAAGTTAAGTGGACCAACGTCTACCCATCTCCTGAGTTACTCTTAGTTTGTTTTTGATTACATGTTTGAGCATGTCTGTTTTTAATTTTGACCTTCAAGCCTCTCTGTGAGCAATACATGCAATATAACTTACAGCTGCCTTTGGATAGTGCTGAATGAATGAATAATATGGTATGATATCAATGCTGAGACAGCAGGGAGGGGTTGGAAGAAACTGCATATGTATGTGAGAAGAGGGTGTTGGGAGGGGGGCTATTGATCCTAAAAGACGACAGTCGGGTTCTCTGATCTCAGCCGGACCCCTGGTCTCCCCCATGGAGCATCAGCAGTCATGGTCAGTCCTCATGGCAACCAGAGTGTGTGTATGTGCAACTGTGTGGCACTTCTGTCCACTCTCTACATTTCTGTCCTTGAAAGACCGGGCTACTCTGTGGGTCTCTGTGAGGAATTTAAATTAGAATATAAATTACAATGTTTAGGACTGACAACAGTCGTGGAAAGTGACAAGTCCTAGAAAATGCACCACAAAATGTAATTTCAATATTTGAATTTGAGTTTTTTTGAGTCATACAGACTAATGCAGTAATTATTTTCTGCGGCCACCAACAAAATTGAATTAATCACAGTCACAGTAATAACAATATTAACAAAACAGCCTTCTAATAAGAATAATATATATACTCAATCCACATGATGGAATGAAAAGCATTGGCAGGGCCATGCATATATGTCCTGCATGTGTGTTGTACACATGTTACATAATAGGCCACTACAGTTCCATAACATTACTAACATATAGGATCTCAAACTTGGTGTTTTGAGACGTTGCTTCATTGTGAAGCTATGTTCACACACTGTCACACAAACACAAAGACCATTGGTGGTCACACACACACACACACACACACACACACACACACACACACACACTTATATATATGAGAATATTTAGGATATATATATATCCTAAATATTCTCTGTGATGCTTGTAACCTGTCCATGGCTTTAATTACAACTAAAGATGTAAATCTTTAACAAAAAAAACATCAAAGTCATGAATATTTATAGTTTTCTTTAAAAATCAATAACTTCCTAAAACAGTTGATCCTGTAGTTTTCAGAAAACTTTTCTCAAACCAATGAAATAGTGGTTTCATCTGGGGCTATATTAAGCTGCACATGAACACATTTGCCCTAGTAGGCAAAATAAATTACAGAGTGTGTTAAAGAAGCAACATGTCACCCAGTGCAACAGTGTGACTCAACAATGGAGCTCAATGCTTAGGGTATATTCATGCTTGATTAGAGTTTTTTAATGGGTTGTATAGAATGAAGAAGAGAGGATAGATGAGGAGATATTGGATACATTGGACAAGAATCCTGAAAGGATTACAGGATTCTCAACTAAGTCAAAGATAAAAGTCAGCGCAGATCCTCAGAAGTTTAGTAACACAAATGTCTGCATGCTTGCGTGTGCATTCTGGTATGAAAAATGAAAAAATTGCCTTTCTGCAGTCAAGCACTTTATGGTCCCACAAGGAGCCTTATATGGATCCATGGAACAATTCAAGAAGCATTAAAAGAGTTCTCTGATCTACACCACTAATTACATGTGATTTGTTTTTATCATCTAACTATAGACGGAGGAATCTGCCTGCCTGTCTGTCTGCCTGTCTGTCTGCCTGTCTGTCTGTCTGCCTGTCTGTCTGCCTGTCTGTCTGCCTCTCTGTCTGTCTGCCTGTCTGTCTGCCTCTCTGTCTGTCTGCCTCTCTGTCTGTCTGCCTCTCTGTCTGTCTGCCTGTCTGTCTGCCTCTCTGTCTGTCTGCCTCTCTGTCTGTCTGCCTCTCTGTCTGTCTGTCTGCCTGTCTGTCTGCCTGTCTGTCTGCCTCTCTGTCTGTCTGCCTGTCTGTCTGCCTCTCTGTCTGTCTGCCTCTCTGTCTGTCTGCCTCTCTGTCTGTCTGCCTGTCTGTCTGTCTGCCTCTCTGTCTGTCTGCCTGTCTGTCTGTCTGCCTCTCTGTCTGTCTGCCTGTCTGTCTGTCTGCCTCTCTGTCTGTCTGCCTGTCTGTCTGCCTGTCTGTCTGTCTGTCTGCCTGTCTGTCTGTGTTAAGTATACATTGTGTTTATTATTTCCTACACATGTTCATTTTGCTAAATGTTCCATTGCTTTTGTAACATTGCACCATTAACTTCCCCAGGTTTGTTTTATGTTGACAATATGTTACAGTTCACATCCAGGGACATGAGTGAATGAGTGTGATGCAAACACACAACAATAAGGTTGTTTTAATTACATTTAATTCTGTTGCAGGTTTAAATAATGTTTACGTGTTTGTTCCTTTGTTCAGACCCACCACCCAGGACTATTGTTTGGGAGGGGGCCACACAACATGACATCCCTGAATCTTGTTTGGAGAAGATAATTTTTTTTCTATGGGAAAAGTCTGCTATTGTAAATTGTAATGTGTTAGTTTATTTACTTTTGCAGAGGCATTTAGAACTGTAAATTCCCAGAGAGTTGAAGCTGTGCTGCCACCGTCACAGGCCTTTTTTTTTGTATTTTTCCATTATGTCTAAGTTAAATGTGGAATGGTGAGCACTGCAAATAACATATCAAATCCAGACTAACAACAGTCTGTTGAATATGGCAGCTTACCATTTCCCTTGACCATCTGGTTGGACTGTCTTACAGTGTTTGCCGGCCAGCCGTCTGTCTGCAGGTTTACACAACAAACGCTCATTCCATGGATTTCAAACTTGTATTGCTGAGGACCAAAATGTGCAACGGGTAAATGATCTGTATTTATAAAGCGCTTTTCTAGTCTGATGACCACTGAAAGCGTTTTACACAGTTTTACATTCACCCATTCACCCCCACACATGCATGCAGTAGCAGCACTTGGAGAAGGGGCGATTGGGTGTTCGGCATCTTGCCCAAGGACACTTCGGAATGCGGTGTAGGGAAGACTGGGATCGTGGACCGCTCTATCCCCTGAGCCACAGCCGCCCCGCAATGTGAACTGTACTTTTTTGGATGGGCAGTCCTTGACAACATCAACAAAGATTCTTCAATAAACTCCCCGTGATGTTGCGAGCATTTTCTTTTGGAGTGAAACACAGGCGTTTGGTGATGTCACTGATCACACCATCAAAGGTCATGCTCCAGCTTGACGGGCACTGCACAGATGTAAATGTAGGGATGTCTGTCTGTCTTTCTTCTTTTTGGATGAGTGGTTGTCGAGAAAAGCTGAAACAGACTTAAAGTAATCTACTCTATACAAACCATATGCAACCAACAGAAATTTATATGACACCACAACTGTTTCATGGATTGTGTCACTGGGATTTGGCTCTGACTGGTACTTTCAAGAAAGCTGGAAAATGGATCAAGCAATCAGCCCCTACCGACAGACACTGCAAATCCAGTAGTAGTTTGAATCACTCGTTAGATTCAGAATCAGTGTAATGACCAGTGAACATGTGAAAATTCATATAACTTGAGGAAGAGACAAACTTCAATAGAACATAACAGAAAGTAAATGATGGCAGCAGAGAGAGAGTTCAGGAAGCGAATGACCTTTTCTGATGCACACTGAGGGACAGACACAGGGCACACAGATAGTGGTCATGTAAATTAGGTCAGATTAGATTAAATAGATTAAATTCAATTGATCTGGAAGTTAAAACAGTGAGTAGGAGGTGCACAGGTTGAAGCCCCTGATATGCAAACTCAAGGACAAAAAAACACATGATCCAGAAACGCATTTTCTTCTCTAAAGAGGAGAACACTGTGCATCACCAGGATGACAGGAAGGCGATGTATCTGTTATGACATGTGACTCCGAGGGGTAGAGCAGGTTGTCCTCTAACCAGAAGGTTGGTAGTTCGATCCCAGTCTTTCTCATTCGGCATGCCGAAATGTCATTGGTCAAACCATATTGTGACCCCCAAATTGTTACCCATAGATGCACTGTATGAATGTGTGTGTAAATTGGTGGATGGCAAAAACATGTATTGTTAAGCGCTTTCGCGTGCCTGTGTAAAAACAGACCATTTACCATTTACAACCACGCACATAAAGAGAAGATACAATCCCCAAATCAATTTATATTCACGTATTTTCTCTCACTTTCAAAGTGCTGACAACACAGAAGACTCTCTGCCGATGTGGCTGTCTTGCGAGCCCATACCTTCCACTCTTAAACACAAAGTAAAACACACATTTCTACACTTAAACAAACAACAAACACCCATTGGCTCTCAGTCCCACAGGCAGTTAAAGTTTGTGTTAATCTCATAAATCAGTCTGTGGAAACACAGGGAAACATCTGATCCCACCATCCTAAAAGTGGACTGATTTACATTATGTACAGTTTGTTGACTATTTTGCAACTTGTGCTGGACCAACAACAGCCTGACGTAGAGACAATGAGCAAAATCGGAGGACTTGTTGTCCTTGGGAGGGTTAGTATCACTGTGCCTGAACAGAAACCTGTACGCTCTGGTGCTATCAGCCCCTCTGGCAATCTGCCCTACGGCTGCGGAGAACTACACACTGTGTGGATGGATAAACTTGTGTTTGTCAAGAAATAGTCCCAAGTATTTTGTCATGGCCCTGGAAAAGCAATGCCAGTTTGACTGTTAGTCACTCTTTGGTGCAGACTATGTATAGTAACCTTGCAGCTTTTGGATGGATTGTAAAAAAATGTAGAGAAATTCATGGTCGCCAGAGGATGAATCTTACTGAGCCTCTGATTTGTCCTCTATCTCCACCACAAGAATCACAATTGTGGTCCAGACTCAAGGATATGAGACTGATGTCAATCTTCTCGCTTCACTCAAAATATGTTAAACTGCTCTTTTAACCGGCATAAATATTATACCCTTTGAATGAGCTCCCCTTTCCTGCCAGATGTTGTTGTCTCTGTTTAATAATCTTGAATCTCCTTTATGTTTCTATACAAAAACCAGGAAGTGCCTTTCAGAGGGGAGGTTGAAACATGTGGGGGAGCTGCGTCTCAATGATATCCCACGCTGGTTCCAATCCAGCGCTCTGGCCTTTTTAAAGTTGTCTTTCATCACAAGAGTCTGTCTTTTAGCTCACCATCAGCCCTCTCGTCCTCCTTTCTTCTTTTCCTCTCCCACTGTTCTCTTCTTTTTGAGCAACACCCAGATAGAGGCACACCACCCACCTGCCCCTCTCCCTATACTTCTTCAGTACTAGTGACAGTTTGCCAAAGTTTAGTTTCGAGGGTCTCTATATGTAGCTAACCAGAGAAAAACTGGCTTTAGAAAATCTGACAACTGACAACAAACACAAGAGAAAGATATAAGACAACATACTCACATATTTTGTGAATTAAGGCTGGTGCACACTAGAGGATTTTCAAATCTTGACCGATTTTAAAAACATGGGAGACCACAGACATTATGACAAATTTAACCGATTTTTAATCTTAGAATCTTCAGAACGTCAGGCCACACACTTGGTGTTTATAGGAAACAATTTCACAGTGAGAGAGACACTCTACAGAGACTTGAAATCTCACAGAAACTCACAATATCTTCTTCAGTTCAGTCAGAGAACTCACATTCAAAGGTTTATTGCAGCAGTAGAACATGTTTTGTGTTTGGCATCTAGTCTCCAACTTAATCACTCCCCCATATGAATACACAGGAATGATGGGAGTGATGAGCAAATACTTGTATTAAACGTGGAGGAGGACCGACGTCGTGTGTTCTCTTCTGCAGCGAAAACAAAGGAAAAAAATGATGGATGTAGTCATGCCTGAGAAGGCCAATACATTTTGCAGTGACTTGGGAAGTTATTGTTGTTTTTAGTCGAAGCTTTACAAGTACGTATCATCCAGTTGGTGACGCTGGTCTGCTGGCTCTCTTGCTCTCTCTCTCGCTATTCTGTCAGAGAATTTATTCGAGATCGGGGAGGCTCTAACTCAATCTGTAGCATGAAGATTACTTTGTAATACCCTCCCACTTCAGGATTATTTGGGTAGATAAACGGCACAGAGTGGCCCTAAAGTCGGGAACGCCACGATTGTTAGAATGGGAAAATCGGGTGTAAATCGATTATCCAATCTAGTGCGCAGCAGCCTCTAGTTAGCAATTTGCTCTTAGTGTTTAGCATTCTAGCAGCAGATGTTCTTCATAATGTGGAAGTCTGAAATCAACACTTTGTTTTGGGAATGGAAATGGACAGAAAATACCCTCACAGCAGATCTCTGTTGAATCTAGCCAGAAGTGTTGTATTTCAGGCTTTTATTTAATTTGTCACTTTTCATCTGGTGACCTTCCTTCATCTGAAATTACTTTGGAAAAAATCTGCACTCATTTTACTGCAGCCTAACTTTGTGATTTAGACGGGGAAAATATGTCTGAAATAAATGGAAGTAATCAAATCCAAGAGTCCAAAGATAATCAAAGGCATTTGTTTTGCATTGCAGTTAATTAAAAAGAAAAAGCTCAGAACAGGAAGTTTGTACATTTTTTGTGAATTTGTCTTTTCGCAGGAGAGTTCTCCAGTATGTTTGTACTTAAACCAAATTCAGTTCAGATCTTTTCAACTGTATAGGAAAGTTAACAAAAGAAAAATGCATAATGTTTTTACAGCTAGGTCCCTTCTTCACAACAACTCAGTCTTTATAATACAGTTACAGTCAAGGAGGACAGTGAAAAGCAATGCAAACAAATAATAATAAATAATACAAATAATGACAACTCACTATGAGAAACATGACAAGAAGATATAATGGTGAAACAAAGGGCGACGACACAGCTGACTGCTGCCTGTGGCTGTGCACTGTCACCCTGACACACACACACGCACACACACACACACACACACACGCACTGTGAAAAACACTGTTTTCGAATTTGTAAATATGCAAATATTGATAATTTCAAAAGTTTTATTTATACACATAATAACTATATTTAACTGAAACATTATCTATGTTTGCATGTGTCCACATCATCAACTATTGTGTAGCACCACGATTGCTTTACATACTGATTGTGATGTCACAGAACTGTACACACACACATGGACACTCTAATAAAGTTGAGCACAGAAAAAATGGTCCCCTTGAGCAGATGCATGTAAAAACAAACACACATCAGTTTGCACAGTGAAGGTCAGATATCCAATTGAAGCAGCAGGATGTGAGGTTGACAAAACACAGGACTTTTACACAGGAGGTCTGTGCTTGTTTCCTGTGTTGCACTCATAGTTGTTTCTTTTATCCATGCCCGCTGCACAACCTTAACTGTGTGTTTGTGACTGTAAACATTAAGGTCCTCTAACCATAGGAAAGTACTGAAACCTTGAAGATTTTTTACCAAACCCAAACCACGACCATTTCACAACTGCATGTCATTATTGTTACCATGACATGATTGTTCCTTCACACCTCTATTGGTGGAGGAGCTGTCGTAAATATCATGAATGAGAGATTGCACATATTTGTATGCGAAGAAATGTACCTTTACTTTACTGAAATAACTCTGAGAGCATGAGCTGTTGGAGATACTCAATGATCTCATGGATCAGTCAGAGATAATGAAATGCTCCATTAGAAATTGCACTAAGTTTGTTAAAACGGCAGCATAGATGTGGTAAATGTGAAGATTTTGTCTTCCCTTAAAGAAGTTTCTGGCTGTGTGAAATAAGACCTGCAATAACTTAAGGTTCTGGCCAAGTGGGGACGCAGAGAGAATGTCTGAACTCAACACTGACACATACATTTTTAAGTTCATCATCAATCATCATCAATCAATTTTTTTTTTTGTATAGCCCATATTCACAAATTACAATATATCTCATAGGGCTTAGCTAGGTGCTACATCCTCTGTCCTTAACCCTTGACAAGAGTAAGGACAAACTGCTGAAGTTGAGGTGGTGAGCCAAGCAGCAGATAAAGAGCCGTATTATCATTTATTTGAAATTAAGTTTGTGTCCAGTATTCAGTGAATTGTAGCTCTGACCCTCTCCTTCAGCTGCTGAGTGCTCCACTGTGTTCACCAGCTGCTCTCCAACTGGGCCTGTGTGCTGTGTCAGGTAGTGAACTGTGTTTTTAGAGCTTGTTCTCTGTGAACGTTCTCCTAGAGCTAAAAATAAAATTAGAGTAAACCACAACAATGAAGTTGTGACAATACAGCGTAGCAATGGGCTTAAACCTGTTATACTCCTCGCTAAAGTACATACGTTTGAACTACATAAGAATAAATAAAATCAAAACAAATGGCCAGTTATGTAGATGCATTTACTGATCATCTTTCATAGATTTTAACAGTCAAGTTTTCTGGTGTCTGAAATGTTCCTGTGTGTCTCTGCCTTCATGGCCCTCCACCAACCTACACGGTCTCAGAGAAATTATTGTTCATTTTCCTTTATGTACATTCACCTTTATAACTTATTTAGCTGACAGCCCACACATGCAGCTACAAACACACATAATGCTGGAACCCCATAAAACACACACAGATGCCGGCACATAAGTCTGTGTGATAACATTCTTCCACGTCTTCTCTCACTCTTTCTTTATCTTACCATCTTTCTGCCTCCCCTATGTCTCTTCCTCCTCTTTCTTTGTCTCACTTTCTCTTTGTCTTTCTCTTTCACAACAAAGTCACACTGTTGCATTTTGCTGAGAGGCTGCTTGATAGCAAAGTTCAGCCAGAGATCAGGGCAGTAGGCGGAAGCAGAACACCCCTAAGCACTGCAGCTTTCCACAGCCACCACACAACGCTCACACACACACACACACACACACGTGCACACCAGAGACTTTGAGTTTGACCCATACTACTCTCCTATGGACAGTCTATGTATTTTTTGCAGCATAACTGCAGGAGTATGCATATATTCAGCATTTGCTTGCATGTGTATTTACACATGCATACATGTTTCATATATATTGTGTGTAGCTCTAAATGCATTTGTGCGGTTATCACCGTGTGTGTGTTTTCAGTGTGTGAGACAGTGTTAATGTGAGACATAATGCATTGGCACATAATGACAGATCCACTGAAAACATGGGTCTGTGCTTTAATCCAGTACAATACACTTACTGTGAGGTATTTTCAGGCTTTGTGACAAAAAGAAGCAGGGACCCCGAAGTCCACGTAGTCTGTTGATACTTACTCCTTTTGATTCATTCATGATTTTATTTGTCGGACAGTAAGGTGTGAGGCACAGCATGCTATAGCAAATGAACAGTGCACAGTGTGTATTTAGAGTCTCATTTTGTCTTCTCATACAGGCAGACTTCACCAATACTTTGGCACATACTAAAGGCTGATTGGTGAATTAACGTGAGGAACCACATCAGCCCTGATATTGTTGCAGTCATGTCCCTTCTCATCAAAGTCTTCTTCTTCTCCTTCTGTTCAGTTTATTGGCCGGTGGCAACCAACATCAAGGTGCATTACCGCTATGTACAGGGTAGAAAACCAGGACCTTTCATTTAGGAAAAAATTCTACATCTTTTATTATCATTTCTATTGACTTCAAAGTCTTCAAATAATTAAAGGAAAAATGTAATAAAATGTTCTGCCCCTGTGTAACATGGTCATGGCAAGTCAAATGTGATTGGGGTTGCCAACCTGCTCAACACATGAAACTAAACTTAACTATTAAATAGTGGGTAACAGGCAGGTATTTGAATTCTAGCTGGAAAAAAACTTGAATGACATTGCAGAAGAATGTGATTGAGGTCTTATTCATGTGACCCATATGTATCTGCTCCTGATCTAATCACACAGGTGAGGCAGGAGGGGGTGGAGGGGAATTACACATTATTCATCAAGCTACAGGTCCGTGCTTGAAGTATGATTCATCTGCACTTGCTCATGTACTTGCTTTGGGTGGGTTATTGCCTACTTTCATTGTCTTTTGTGTACATATTCCAATGAATGTTGGCGGGTGTGATCTTACCGTTCGATAGCTGATAATAAACTGTTGTAACATTTGCCTTGCATTTCAGTGTGACTTTAACAGACAAATAAATTGTGCTTTCTTTCACTTGTCACGTGTCTTATTTTCCCTTTATAGTCAGATGATGCTGACCACCCACTGAGTTTGTAACTTAAAAAAGTGTCAGACTTTGAGAGAAAACATTATGGGTCAAGACCAGAAATGTAACTCAGGTAAATCCCTTACAGCAATCTCTGCTCAAGAAATAATAATATTACTGCTAGTTAAATATATTGGTATATTGTATACATAAAACACATTACACTAGCTATACACCCAATATAATGACAAAATAAAATTCAGTTTATGTGAAGAACATTCTCCGTATTGGAATAGTTGTTTCATTAATACAGTTGTGTTTATGGATAGAATACTATTGCCTTTGGGTCTAAAGACTTCAGTTATGGATGAAGTGTCCTCTGGAGCTAGAGTTGACAGAACGGTTATAGGTCATAGCTGCAGTCTAATATACCACAAAGTATTCTGTTTCTGTCTCTGTCCTGAATCCTTCTGAACTGGGTATGTCAGTTTTGGTTTACTTCCTTTTAGGACGTTTGAGTTTCCTCTCAACGTTCCCAATTCATTCGTTAAAATGCACTTGAATAAAGACCAGAAAGTAATTCCCTAACCCCGGACTCACAGTACCTTACCCCTTTCTTTCCTCCTCCCTTCCTGCCTTTTCTTTTCCCTACACGCATACAAAATCAAGACAGCTTGTTTCCCTGACAGGACATATACATGTGGGACTTTTTCCCCCTTTGTCTTTAATTTCAAAACTGGAATTAGTGCAGGCTGTACATCTTATAATTTGACCTGCAGGGCACAGGATTTCATAAACATTAAAACTCAGGTGAAAGATCATCTTCTCTGTTTATTCTGCTGTGAACTACAATGTTTATCTGTCTATGACACAAATGTATTTACAACACTTTCCGAACCCGTTTCAAAGTAAAAGCACTCCAGCGTTTCACCTTCTGAATCCACTAATTTGTTCCAACGGGGCTTTGATTGTTATCGAAAGACCGAAAGATGCGCATCTTCATACCGTAGACCAGGGGTATTCAACGAAAATTTAAGGAGGTCCAGTTAGAGAAAATTTCTTGAAGCAAAGGTCCGGACGATCATAATGTCTAACTATTTAGTGTGATATATATTTAAGTAGTTGTTGTATCAACATCTGCATGTACTAAATACCTGACTGTCAAATCAAATGAATTCAGTACGATTAGAAAACTTTTTGACAATATTTATTGTCACGTAACAAAGAACTGAACATATATGTATGATTGCAGATATGTATAATGTTCTCTCATTAACTAAATAAAAGTAGGGCTGCATTTCAAAATAAGAGAAAATAAATAAAATGTGAAAATTGTGCATGTTCAAATAAAGGGCTTAACTTCAGAAAAATAAAATAAAGGGAGCAAAAGCTTGAATTTCCCTTTTTCTGTTTCACATCTTGACTCAAAGGTCTCAACCAATTTTACAGATAATAAATCTCAACACATCTTAACAATTGAACAGTTTTAGAATCACTTTCTTCCCCTCTCATATCCCACTCCCCCACTTTGTTCGTCTGTTTCTCTCCCTTTCTCCGTCTCACTCCTCTGTTTCTCTCCCTTTCTCCGTCTCACTCCTGTTTCTCAACTTTCTCCGTCTCACTCCTGTTTCTCTCCCTTTCTCCGTCTCACTCCTGTTTCTCAACTTTCTCCGTCTCACTCCTGTTTCTCAACTTTCTCCATCTCACTCCTGTTTCTCTCCCTTTCTCCGTCTCACTCCTGTTTCTCAACTTTCTCCGTCTCACTCCTGTTTCTCAACTTTCTCCATCTCACTCCTGTTTCTCTCCCTTTCTCCGTCTCACTCCTGTTTCTCTCCCTTTCTCCGTCTCACTCCTGTTTCTCAACTTTCTCCGTCTCACTCCTGTTTCTCAACTTTCTCCATCTCACTCCTGTTTCTCCACTTTCTCCGTCTCACTCCTGTTTCTCTCCCTTTCTCCGTCTCACTCCTCTGTTTCTCTCCCTTTCTCCGGCTCACTCCTCTGTTTCTCTCCCTTTCTCCGGCTCACTCCTCCGTTTCTCTCCCTTTCTCCGTCTCACTCCTCCGTTTCTCTCCCTTTCTCCGGCTCACTCCTCTGTTTCTCTCACTTTCTCCGTCTCACTCCTGTTTCTCTCCCTTTCTCCATCTCACTCCTCTGTTTCTCTCCCTTTCTCCGTCTCACTCCTGTTTCTCCACTTTCTCCGTCTCACTCCTGTTTCTCTCCCTTTCTCCGGCTCACTCCTCCGTTTCTCTCCCTTTCTCCGGCTCACTCCTCCGTTTCTCTCCCTTTCTCCGGCTCACTCCTTTGTTTCTCTCACTTTCTCCGTCTCACTCCTGTTTCTCTCCCTTTCTCCATCTCACTCCTCTGTTTCTCTCCCTTTCTCCGGCTCACTCCTCTGTTTCTCTCACTTTCTCTGTCTCACTCCTGTTTCTCTCCCTTTCTCCATCTCACTCCTCTGTTTCTCTCCCTTTCTCCGGCTCACTCCTCCGTTTCTCTCCCTTTCTCCATCTCACTCCTCCGTTTCTCTCCCTTTCTCCGGCTCACTCCTCTGTTTCTCTCACTTTCTCCGTCTCACTCCTGTTTCTCTCCCTTTCTCCGTCTCACTCCTCTGTTTCTCTCACTTTCTCCGTCTCACTCCTGTTTCTCTCCCTTTCTCCGTCTCACTCCTGTTTCTCCACTTTCTCCGTCTCACTCCTGTTTCTCTCCCTTTCTCCGGCTCACTCCTCTGTTTCTCTCCCTTTCTCCGGCTCACTCCTCTGTTTCTCTCCCTTTCTCCGTCTCACTCCTCCGTTTCTCTCCCTTTCTCCGTCTCACTCCTCTGTTTCTCTCCCTTTCTCCGGCTCACTCCTCTGTTTCACTCACTTTCTCCGTCTCACTCCTGTTAGTCTCCCTTTCTCCATCTCACTCCTCTGTTTCTCTCCACTTTCTCCGTCTCACTCCTGTTTCTCTCCCTTTCTCCGTCTCACTCCTGTTTCTCTCCCTTTCTCCGTCTCACTCCTCTGTTTCTCTCCCTTTCTCTGTCTCACTCGTCTGTTTCTCTCCCTTTCTCCGTCTCACTCCTCTGTATCTCTCCCTTTCTCCGGCTCATTCCTGTTTCTCAACTTTGTCCGTCTCACTCCTCTGTTTCTCAACTTTGTCCGTCTCACTCCTCTGTTTCTCCGTCTCACTCCTCTGTATCTCTCCCTTTCTCCATCTCACTCCTCTGTTTCTCTCCCTTTCTCCGTCTCACTCCTCTGTTTCTCTCCCTTTCTCCATCTCACTCCTCTGTTTCTCTCCCTTTCTCCGTCTCACTCCTGTTTCTCTCCCTTTCTCCGTCTCACTCCTCTGTTTCTCTGTCTCACTCCTCTGTTTCTCTCCCTTTCTCCGTCTCACTCCTGTTTCTCTCCCTTTCTCCGTCTCACTCCTCTGTTTCTCCGTCTCACTCCTCTGTTTCTCTCCCTTTCTCCGTCTCACTCCTCTGTTTCTCTCCCTTTCTCCGTCTCACTCCTCTCTTTCTCTCCCTTTCTCCGTCTCACTCCTCTGTTTCTCTCCCTTTCTCCGTCTCAGTCGTCTGTTTCTCTCCCTTTCTCCGTCTCACTCCTCTGTTTCTCTCACTTTCTCCGTCTCACTCCTGTTTCTCTCCCTTTCTCCGGCTCACTCCTCTGTTTCTCTCCCTTTCTCCGGCTCACTCCTCCGTTTCTCTCCCTTTCTCCGGCTCACTCCTCTGTTTCTCTCACTTTCTCCGTCTCACTCCTGTTTCTCTCCCTTTCTCCATCTCACTCCTCTGTTTCTCTCCCTTTCTCCGGCTCACTCCTCTGTTTCTCTCACTTTCTCTGTCTCACTCCTGTTTCTCTCCCTTTCTCCATCTCACTCCTCTGTTTCTCTCCCTTTCTCCGGCTCACTCCTCCGTTTCTCTCCCTTTCTCCATCTCACTCCTCCGTTTCTCTCCCTTTCTCCGGCTCACTCCTCTGTTTCTCTGTCTCACTCCTCTGTTTCTCTCCCTTTCTCCGTCTCACTCCTGTTTCTCTCCCTTTCTCCGTCTCACTCCTCTGTTTCTCCGTCTCACTCCTCTGTTTCTCTCCCTTTCTCCGTCTCACTCCTCTGTTTCTCTCCCTTTCTCCGTCTCACTCCTCTCTTTCTCTCCCTTTCTCCGTCTCAGTCGTCTGTTTCTCTCCCTTTCTCCGTCTCAGTCGTCTGTTTCTCTCCCTTTCTCCGTCTCACTCCTCTCTTTCTCTCCCTTTCTCCGTCTCACTCCTCTGTTTCTCTCCCTTTCTCCGTCTCACTCCTCTGTTTCTCTCCCTTTCTCCGTCTCACTCCTCTGTTTCTCTCCCTTTGTTTTCTCTACCTGTATCTCTATCTGTCTTTTTCTTTCTACCGTCTTCTCATGTGTAACTTGCCTCTAACTCTCTCATCTGTCTGCACTGTAGAGTCGCAATGTTTACCCCCTGGAATGCACAGACTTGATTGGCTGAGTAGTATCACGTGGGATGGCTTAACTCGCATGCAATTGGTCTGTGCGTTTCTCATCCGCTAAACCACTACCGTAAAGACTACAAAAGCTGCGCTGATTACAAATAGAAGCGCCCCGTCAGGTTTTAAATCATAACCTTCTGTTTTGGCTGTAGGTCCAGGTCCGTATGGGACGGCTTCTGGGTCCTGACCGCAGTCCGCCTGTTAGTGACCTCTGCCGTAGAGTCTTGACATTTACTTTAGTACATGAACCAACTTGTTCTTGAAGAAAATGCAGGAGATAAACCTGTAACTCCACCGCCAGTAACCGACACACAGCTGATCTGCGGCGCGACGACAGCCAGAGAGTTCGGGGATCGACAGTGAAGACTGCGAGATCGACTGGTAGATCGCGATCGACGGGTTGGCGACCACTGCTCTATATTAAAAGAAGTATATTTACAATATTTCATAACTTCCATCACATTTTATATCCGACCCATAAGAAAGCAATGGTATCAAGTTAGCCCACAACAGAGGGCACTGCAGGTCTTTGTAATGACAGAAAACTCTGAAGAACGTCATAGGAGAGAAAAGCCTCATGTGAACTAATTATATGTAAACTAAATCTACCTGCATGGCCAGTAAAGCATAAGGTTCATTTTTACAAGAGAACTTTTAATTGTACTCTCACGCCCACTCTAAATTCACAACAGATTCCTCTGGTCTGCTCTCAGATTTAGTTTCATCCTTTTTGTGAACTAAGTTTGACTCTGCATTGTAAAACTAAACACCCTTTAGCTCTTTTCAACATCATGGATCTCTTTAGAAAAGTCCCACTATATTCTCAATTTTAATGCTTTTTCTTTTTCAACTGCATAAGGATAAATTTAGCCTCGTCTGGGATTTAAAACTTTATATTTCTCCTCCTTTCCAATGTAGCTTGTCCAGAATAACTTTAAAAAGAGTCGACAGCAGCTCTGTGAGACAGAAATGCTGAGGTTTTTTGGGGGCAGAGAAACTACCACACTCACCTCATCCTCTGGTGACCATGAATATCTGCACCACATTTCATGTATAATAATATTTAATATTTTAGGTTAAAGTCATTGACCAAGTAGCCAACTGACATTGCCATCCACAGAGCCATGCCACTGGTTTAGCTTGTAAGTACCAACCTTTCTTTATGCCTTGCCTTCCCAGCTCAGACCTGGTCCTCTGTGTACAGAAGTGGCTCCTGGCTCTTGTTAGCGGGTCTGGAGCCACTTTGTTTCGCTCGGTTTGGGACATGGTAGTCCTTTCATGCTCTGAGGGGCCACGGTGGATCGTCTTGCAGAAGTTGAGAGAGGTCTTGGCTCACAAAGGGCACCTTTGTCTGAAGAGACCCTTATCTGTCCCGAGCATCAACTTACTCCTACAGCTCAGAACCACTCAAATAAACCCCCACTTTACACTTCAACCACACATACACATAAACATGAGTAATGTGTACAGATGGTGCATACGCAGGCAGTAATACTCAGGCTGCAAGGCACCTACACATACATGAACTGTACCCACACAAATACCTATATGTCATTTGTAGGTTTGTATATCACATGTGTGCACATACCTCTGTAGTTGTGTCTCACATAAGGTGCACATTATTAGCCGAGAAGTATAAATATGCTGCTGCTGAACAGAAAAATCCATTAACTAAGGGGAAACATATGGTCATACTGTGCAAACAATAAATCCTTTCCAAGGTTTATCTGCCTGCACAGATTTACATACACCCACACACCTCCTCACATGCATACATATCATCCCCAAGCAATTAACATCTATACTGATGGCTGTGCATTTACATTATTTGGCTCATTTTTATTGTTTTGTTTTGTGGGTAGTATATCTCTGAGTACGTTCACAATGTGGTGCAATGCCAGTTTGACAATCTACCCTGTTTTCATATAAATACATGGCATGACTTTCGACTATGGCTTATTGATATGGAACAATAGGGATACAAACTCCACCCACTTAATACATTTTTTTATGTTTGCAAGATTTTGAGTATGCTTTAGTCCTCTCCAGGGAAAATAAAATCCTCGGTTTGACTAGTAAGGATTTGTTTTGTGGTTCTGATTACAGCAGCCTGAAGTACATATGTGGCTCATAACTTGAAAACAAATCACATTTCAAATAGCCTTTTCAGCAGAAACACTCTGCTTTAATATATTTTAGATGCACTCAGCATTTCCTGTCAATTTTTCTCTTGCGATCCTTATAAAGGAAACTTTTTCAGTTGTTAATAGAAATTAGGTTATGCAGTAAATTGTACAACCTGTTGTCAGGTACAAACCTAGTTATTGTAAAATGTTCAAACTCAAAACTTAACAATCACATTCCTTTCCGACCAAAAGTACCTTATTTTGGAGCCATGGCTTAACTATTTAAATCCTAGGATAAATAATGCAGCTTCCTGACTATCTATATGTTTGTATTTATTGCTGTGTCTTCTTAAGGCCAGATTTGTTAATAGAGTTGTTGGGGTAGTTTTTCCTTGCTCTTGTTGAGGGTTAAGAACAGAGGACGTTGTACCTTGTTAAAGCCCTATGAGACAAATTGTGATTTGTGAAAATTAGCAATACAAATAAAATTTGATTGATTGATTGATTGAGATTTCGAATCTGAAACTCCAAATTTAAGTCACGTAAATATGAGAATATATGCTATGTTTCATCTCGCTGCTCCACCCTTGCATGACAATCTGACTACACACCCCACTGCAAGCACATCCTTTGCTCACAAAAATGTGTGACGCTTTATTTAATGGAATAGCAAAAGGACAAAGACATGAAAACCTTGTTACTTCAGTCTGTCTTAGCTTAGAGTTAGTTACATGCATCATTCTTATCCTTACTGCCCCTCTGAGCCCTAGGAAGTCAGGGGCACAGCTAGTTTGTCCGGGCTAACAAATACAAAATTAGGACTATGAAGGCCATTTATTTTCTAAATTCAGACAATCTGCTACCAAGTCTGGCTGAAGTGGCAGTAAATGATTTCCCTAAGCAGAAATTCATAAATGCTTGTAGTAACTGTAGAGAGGAAGTGGCCATCATCTGTTTGAGCAAACTGTCCAATGTGTGTGTGTGTGTGTGTGTGTGTGTGTGCGTGCGCATGTGTGTGTGTGTGTGTCAGCAGACATGTGTGTACGTGTGTGGATTTTTGTGTGGGTGTACATTGTTGGAGCAATTGAGTGGATGGACATTTAATTGGTTTTGCAGAGAGCACACATTTTGACGGGGATAAACACATTTCTTTGTCTGCCTACGTCAAAGATGACAGAGCAGAGACGGAGCAGCATTTGCAGCACAGTGACTCACGGTGAGGATAAACAATTAAGATACAGATGGGTAATTCCTGCTTCGAACAAGATAGTTTTTTCTGCAGGGAACAAAACTCTTGATTTCATCAAGTTTTTATTTCTTTTGTCACCTGAACATGAGACTTACACTAGTATGGGACCATTTTAACCATCTCAACTACACCATCAACTATTATTGTAGACAATAGTATTTGGCTGTGAACACAATTCATGAAAGGTCTCTAGTTTGGTTATCTTAACAGAAAAATATTTCATTACTCTACATACTACATAAAAATGCACAACAGGAAAAATGAAAGAATAAATGGGACCAAAATCAATAATAAACCTATTTTTTCTGCCTGACAATACAATTCTTCGAAACTATAGGGAGTGAAGCAGAAAGCTGAAATATCAATACACAAGTGAAACGCAATTTCCTTTGTTTAACTCAGAACAAATAAATTCTGTATATATTCATCTTCATGGTTTTATAAAAAGATGATTTAGTTTCCAAGTGTTCATACAAAATATGTCAGTGATTATGTCTGTAAAGGATTAACAGTCGAAATGGTTTGAAAACTAAGTAGATACTATATACTCTCCATAGCATCATTAAAAAAACATGATGATAAACTCACTCTGCCTCAGCTCTCTCTCTCTCTCTCTCTCTCTCTCTCTCTCTCTCTCTCTCTCTCTCACTGGCTGGGCTTCTGAGAGTTGGGAAAGACAGACTGGCTCTTTGACCGGAGCGGTGATGCTATCACTGCTAGTTGCACAGGCCTGGCTTTGTTTTCCTCCTCCTCTCTCCTCTAATTTTGCTGCACTCACTAGCCAGGTTTCGCGTTGCTCGTGGAACATGGAATAATGAGAAGTGGAAATCAAGACAGAGGAAATCTGAAATTCTCAAGGGGAAGTTGTGCCACATAAAGGTGATTTACAAAGAGTGAGGAGAATAGAATGTCTGCTCCCCTCACCTTACCAGGCACTTAGGGCAATAGAAAGTCATTGAGAAGTTAGTCAAATTTACATCAGGGCCACAGCGGCAATCCTCACAGAACTGTTGCCCTCTGTTTATGCTGTCACTTCTGACACACCACACAACACCTTCTTCACAGGAGACGTTTTAAGTCAGTTACTTGAAGAAAATCCGATTCAGATTGAATTGTCTCAACAGGCCACACAAACTGCACAAAAGAGAGAACACTCCAGAGTCCAAATAAACTGCTCCAAACATATGTGATGTGCATGCATCCTAAATAAACAGAAGAAATCAGAATGGAAGATAGTGTCCTCTGATGATCGTGTCTCAGTGGATAGAGACAAAGATAGAGAGATTCCATGCAAGAAAAACAAGAGAGAAAAGCAAAAAGCAGAAACGTGAACATTCAAGTCTCCAGATACTCTTCTGTACATTAACCAACAGTAAATAAACAAGAAGCATTTTTAGAGTGAACAGGTCATTAGAGATGTCAGACGTGTTGAAAACAGTGTGCCCTATTTGGTACATATCACTCTTATTTATGATAGTAAAACTGCAAGAATGATAGAAAAATGTATGTATATATATTTTCTAGACAGATTTTGTGGGGTTATTGTTGTTATAAAATGTTGTAAATCTCTTGTAAATAGTGATTGAAGCTTAACATGTTCATATTATAGACATTGTACAACTGTAGAGGTGGCTTACGATTGTTGAGCAAACTGAGTCGGTGAAGTGTTCTTTTAACTGCAACATTCCGAGAGTGCTCGAAACATAAATCACAGCTGGTGGATTCAACTTCCTCTATCACAAACAGACACATTTGGCCTGTAAGCATAAACTGTCATTTTAACTTTGTAAAGCTAAGATATTTGGTTCCATTCCATGTGCTGCAGCTGTATATTCTATTTTATAATGTCTGGTATTTTTATCTGTGAATTTATTCTATTATTAAATTGATCAAATCTATGTTGGGGGAAATAAGGAATCATTTTATTATAAGTAATGAAGATAATGAGACGCCTTAATTCAGTCCAGATTCCACAATGAAGAAACATGACTTTTGTTCACATACATCTTTTCAACATCTCTGTCAAGTTTGTATCAATGAAAGTGATCAGACACTGAACCAGAACCAAAAGGTCTGAGCAGCATCAGCTCTATGAGGGAACACTCACAGTATGTACCCAGTTTAAAAGCTCTTCTCCTGGGACTAATGAGATCTATTTTTCTTTAGACCAGTGGAATCAAGGAATCAGGGTCTTAATTCACATTACATCCCAAATTACCTCCTCTATCAGTTAAACTCTATTTACAACATGATAAATGCTTATGGTGCAGTAAATTTAAATTTTGGTTATGTTTGCTTCCCTGGCATCATTTTCAGATGAACGTTCATTGCATAAATGTCACATGAAAACTAAAATGGCAGTGCTAACAGCCCCAAAAAACCTCACCAATACGAAACAGAGTTAAGAGTTAACTTTGACCAGTTGGCCGTTCAGAGTTTATCAGTAGATTATATCCAAACATTGTCACGGGTCAGGGTCACGGCTGGCATCAAAACAGGAGGCCACACAGATATATCATTCAACAATAATGTATTCATTCAAATGAATAATTCTGTTAATTAAACAGGAGCGTAATCAGTCCAGTTAGAAGTTTATAGTAGAAAATATATGAGTCGTGTTGACTGGTGCAAAAAAACAAAAGCAAAGAAAAAAAATGTCCCCTTCTCTTAGAGAAAGTGCTGCACATAGATGCACTGTATGACTGGCTGAATGGCAAAAACTTTGAGTGTTCATCAAGACTAAAAAAGCTCTATATAAATACAGACCATTTATGTTATTACTTTTGGAAGCCACGTCCAGATGGACATGTCTGTGCTGAAAACCCTACGAGCTCCACCTACCAGCAAACTCTTAGTGTCTGCAAAACAAGCAGGAGAGTTGGTCACAACAGGAAATACTTTCTTTGGTGTTCTATTTAAGTTGTGCTAAATATAAGGAAGTGCTCATTTAAACCCTCAACAAGATCTTCTCCGAAACCTAAAAAACCTTTGTGCCAAAACCCAATGAAACCATGACTCTCCATAAGTTTAACCATATGTTCCTTATTGTCACCATGACAATGAAGGTCAGGAGACATCTATGGGTTGTGTCAGAGATCAGGGACAAACGGCCATACTTTATCATTTAGGTTGGAGGATGGACAGACAGACAGCTCACTCTCCAGCTCTCTGTCTCTCTAACACAGAGAGAGAGAGAGACACTCACACATAATTACTTTTCCGTCCCTGTACGTGGTCACAGTTGGAAAGTGTGTCTATGTGTCTGGCATAGATTAGAATGTGCCAGGGTCGGGCAGGGGCAGAGAGAAGATCAGTGCTGGAGCTCAGTCAGCCATGGCCACAGACTGTCAGACACCGACCTCTCAGAAACTCGGCATGGACCTGATTGTGTATCAGTAGATGGGATATGTTCCACTACCCACCCATGTACACACACAAAAGCAGAATCTGATTCACAGTACTTTTCAGGACTGAACAAAAGCACTCATGTTTCTGTCGGGTACCATCTGATGGATAGTCTTGTTATGGGAGCTTTAACTTGAGGGCTTGTGTTGCTTGCAATAAGTAGCCTAACCCGTCCTTATTCAAAAATCGGATTTTGTATCGTAATGCTCGGGTTTGTTCAGGTTCCGTTGTGCTGTGTGTTTATTATCCCCTGGGGTAGCTTATTCTCACCTGAATCAGTTTGCTATTTCTCTGAATGTGTTCTATTTGTACCTTGTTGTCACCCCAATTTGTTTCAAAAATCCGGACTCAACTCACAATGACATTGCACTGCTGTAAGAAACAGACATAAGACAATTAACAGCAGTGGCTCAGGTGAAAGCAGATCCACAGTCACGGTGCACATCATTTTATAAACATTACAGGACTCCATGTAATCCGTTTTCAGACGTGACATGTGGAGGAACTGCGGAGAATTGAACACTTTCTCCGCAGTTTTCCTTTCACACATGAACAACGCAGCGGGGGATTCTCCGCTCACATGCATTCCTGTTTGCAACAAATCAGTGTGTATCTGAAAGCAGCTATTGAGTGGATGTTGCACAATCCCATTTTAATGCACATTTGCCCAAAGTATCCACACAGAGATGTTTATAACTGCTGCTGCTGAATCACCCTGAAAGAAATAATAAAACATGCATAAAATACACTCTTATAGCCACTGAGGGACTCTAAGCAACATTTTAAGGGCACTTACTTTAAATTAAATAAACATAATACACTGGCAACTTACCTGAATTCATTTTAGACTTCTTCAATGATGCTCTGAGGGTTCTATCATATCCATATTTTCCCATGCTGCGATCCCAGTGAGTATAATGCCATCATAGCTGATAAAATCCAAGATACCACATCAACTTGTGATTCTGGCAGATTCCAACAAACCCTCAAGCTGCTCCACTCACAGTCACTGAGATGCTGCAGTTGATATTGTGTTGCCCAAAGAGCTTTTATTGTTAATCCAGCTGCGTCTTATGACTAGAATCAGTTTGATCTTTAATTCAAAAAATGAAATTTAATGTGAGGTAAACAGCTTTTTTTTTTCTTTCGTAAGATTCATAATGGGAAATTGTTTAGATTCAAGAGCCAGAGCCTATGAACGCAATTCAAATTTTGAGTCACATTGTCACAAACAAACCCATACAGTAAACTGGCATCCCACCATCCTCCTTGTTCTTACACCCATCAGCCCTAAGTTGTCTGGCATTGTTTCCCTCATTGGCTTGGACAAACTACCACATTATCCCTTGAAGACACCAGTCTTCTGGGTGCAATTATTTAGAGGAGCTTTGGAGTTTGAATAAACCCCAACAGCTTCAGTGTAAACACACCATAGCACTCCATTCCGCCTCTAAATGACTCCCAGTGGAGACTCTCCACGTTTCATCACATGGGTGACATCACAAGTGAACTCTGGCTCCTGTGGACTGCATCTTGGGAGCCGGAAGAGTTGTTTATGTACTTAATAAAACAGACTGAGCTCAACAGAGTAATGTATGCGAACCCACTTTTAGCCTGGATTATTTTCACTTCAGTGTCACACAGTTGGGGGACGTGATTTTCACTGCAAAGGCTCTAGGGGTTTTGACAGACATATTACTCTGTAGGATTACAGTCACTGAGATAGGCCACACAACAATGAGGACGATATTTATAGTCAACTACAGTACATACAGCATACGGCCATATAATATAATGACTGTACCTTTGCAAGCGCTCAGTGCAGAAGAAGCAGCCTCCAGCATTGGCAACTGAGCTACATGTTCAATGAATGCAATGAGTTAGATACAAATACAAGATACAAATTCATGTCCCCCTCCTTCACTCCCCTCCTTTTTGTATTTCATTTCCTTTCTTGTAGCATTCTGTTGTGCGCATTGTTTGTTATGGTTGTTAGATTACTGTAATTCCTTTCTATCAGCCTAACATGGCTGGATTACCAACCACAAACCCCAGTTTTACCCAGTAGAAGCTGGTTGTATAAAACTTGATTAATTGCAAATTATTTTAGTTATGTGTAGTGTGAATGTGCAGTTTCAACTGAGATGGGTCCTGCATTCTTACCTTGCCTAGTTTATATCTTGCCAACATGACTTGGGTGCAGCAGACAGAGGCAGATGTATTAACTCTGCTGCTGGATCACGTGCTGTTGTTTACACTACCCCGACACCGTTGCCAGCTCTTATCTCCACAAACTCTCTTGACATCTTCGTCAGTGTCTTCTACGTTTATGACACCGTTTTTTCACCAGGAGATATGCCTGTCTGTCGCGTCATCAATGTCAGAGAAGCACCTCTCCTGTGGAATCATCTCCCACTTTCACTTCGGGAGGCAGACACCATCTGTACGTTTAAGAGTAGACTTAAAACCTTCCTTTTTGATAAAGCTTATAGTTAGAGCTGGTCCAGGCTTGTCCTAGACCCGCTCTTAGTTATGCTGCTATAGGTCTAGAAGGTCGGGGGACACATGACACACGGAGCTTCTCTTTCCAGCTTCTCCTTCCTCTTCTCAATCGTTATCACATCAAAGTAATTCATATCCCATCAATACATGTTACTGACTTGACTTCTTCCCCGGAGTCCCTTTGCCTTATCGTCCGCAGATCCAGGGCCGCGGCTGCGGCCACATCGTGGATTATGATCTGTGGATCACGTATCAGAGGTCGTAATGGTGGATCCAGTATGGCGGATCCTGTATCGTGCTGGCTGATCGTGATAATAAAGGCGGATCCTTTATCGTGTTGGCATCAGATAATGGTGGTGGACCACGATTGAGGTGGCAGCTAATGATGGATCCTAATGGCGGCAGTGGACAATGACTGTGGACTATAGTGGCATCCGATCTTGATGGTGGATCATGATCTTGCTGGCTGCTGACCATAGACTATGATTGCAGCAGGACTGCTCGATACATAGTATTTCTCCTCAGATACTCGACCATTAATTACATTAATCCACCAATTCACTGACCTTCAGTTATGCTTCAAAATGTTTACCCTTATCAATGCTGCTAAAACCTTTATCTTTCTGATGTTCTCCTTTACACTTGACATCTATTGCACTTGTGTCCGTCCTGGGAGAGGGATCCCTCACATGTGGCTCTCTCTGAGGTTTCTACCTTCTTTTTACCCTGTTAAAAGGGTTTTTAGTAGTTTTTCCTTACTCTTGTTGAGGGTTAAGGGCAGAGGATGTCACACCTTGTTAAAGCCCTATGAGACAAATTGTGATTTGTGAATATGGGCTATACAAATAAAATTTGATTGATTGATTGATTGATCAATCCCCCCCACACGCACCACTGAGACTCCACAAGTGTTTTGTGGACTCAAACACTTCACCCACCCCTCCATCGGCATAGTAGATGGTGAGTGAATTATCATTTCTATGATTTGGTACATTACCAATAACTACACATAATAAGGAACAACGATTAGCTCTGACCCAAATTGGTTCAGTCTTGCTGCAACCAAAGGAAAACACAATATGTATATATAATATGTACTCAAGTTCCCAAACCATCGTTTCTAAAATGTTCATTTTAAAGCTATATTTTCTGCAGTCTGAATCTTGAACTACCATTTTACTTTTTGACACCAAAATTGTTGTAGGAGAAGACATCATAGGAGGTTTCATTTCCAGGTACAACATAAAAGTAAAGGAGTAGGTAAAGGATAGGCTTCAAAGTAATCGCAAACTTTCACCCTCATCTGATGATTTCACAGAGAGGTGATGAAAAAAGAATTGAGAAAAATAGGTGGTGAAAAGGAAAAGTATAGGTGGGAGGGATTTCATTTTTTGTCATGATTGCATTAGAGGTAGTAAAAGAGGGAAATGAAAGTGAAGGGACATGATTATGTGTGGAAAGGGTAGTATGAGGTGTTCTTTGAAGAGATGAGTTTTCAGCCTTTGATGGAAGAATCGGGAGTAGAGTAAGAAGGTCAATCCACTTTTGGAAATGAGAGGAGAGAAGACATGGGGAGAAGCAGGGAAGTGAAGGCTAAGTAGTCGAGCCGTGGCTCAAACATGAGTCCTTCTTTCTCCACGCTGTGAGATGATCCTCTCCATTCTTCTCAGGCGATAGCATTAGTCTTGGAATGGTGATGGGGTGACACACACAAAACCACAATGCAAACACATTCAATTCTGGGTGCCCAAGCTGCAGCTTACAGAAAGTATTTAAACAATGCCATCACACGTACACTGTCATTACTTTTCAAATATCCCTCCAATCCCTGTAATATGAAATGGTCACATGGATTGTGCAGTCATTCAATTAAAGCAATCACCCTCCAATGGTTCAGTCTGTTAAATTCCTACAAATCATCCATTTGAAATTACTGCAGATGATTTCCGACTTTTCAGCCATTACTTCTCCATTCATGTAAGGCCACTGTTAACTTGCTTGAAATAGTTAGACCGCCACAGTGAATGCACATTATTTTGTCAAAGGTACATTACTGTCACTATGGATGGATCACCACATAAGCAAGTAAGGTGGCCTATGGTGCAGGTTCCATATCAGTTGATTGTCATTTTCTATTTACAGAATTGTTAAGGAATGTTGCACTGCTAAATTATCCCGTTTAAAAGGAATAGAGACAAAAAAGAGACAAAATTATGGAAATGTGCTTTCTTTATTTCTTGCCAAGAGTTAAATGAGAGTTTTCATACCTTTATTATTTCTATACACTAAACACAAAGCTAGGGCCAACAGCCTAGGACTATTGTGTATGTGTGTACCCAGATCTTATATGATATATCCAAATATATCTTATTCACCTGTGCCATAGTGCTCCATTGTGGTCTAAATCTATGAAAGACCAGATAACATTAGATCTGAACACACACTGTCATTTATTTTGACTCAGTCCCACATACACAGTCCTATTATTAGAAATATTCAATGGAGCACCAAGTGTGTTTTAATCCACCACTGAAAATGTCCCGAACATAAGTGCTATACATTCTGATCTACTTGTAAAGGGAATATCTTAGTTTGAGGAGCACGTCATGTTGGCAAGTCTTGATGTTTGCTCTCTTGCTAAGAAATAGATGAAATTCTCAATGTCATTCTTATAACTTTAAAAAGGAAACTGTGTTAAGAAACCGGCCTGTCAGCCCTTTTAAGCTCACTAGTCAACACATCAGCTGTCATTTTTAATCCATACACACCCACTACAAAATGATCAGTTGTGTTTTCAGAGGGAGTGGTGGGATTAAACCATTTCCCTCTGGAACAGTGCCTACCTGGACTCTTGTTCTGTCCATAAGCTCAACTCAAGTGAAACGCAAACTTTCCAAAATGTCAGACTCCTCCTTTAAGATATTAATATAGTCCCTAATAGTTTCATGTAGTCCGTATTTATTAAGTTTATTAAGATGTTAAATCAAATTATTGAAAAATAATTAACATCAACAAATGTCATGTAGAGTCATTCCATATTAAGTTTGTGCTGTGGCCATATCAGCTGACTTGAATGTAAAAATGGATTGGTTTCTGTTGACATCTTTCTTTGTCTATTGGTGTATCGCTGGCATTAGGTCAAAAAATATCTTAGTGCTGAAAAACAGTTTCAGCTTGATGACACCGATTTTTTAGCTCGCCCAATAAACATCAAAAGGGTTTCTAAGTCTTAAAATGTTAAATTCTCTGAAACAACAGTTCTCACAGCAACAGAGCTCAGTGAATGTCAAACAGTAGAGTGGCTCCTCAGGGGTCCATCATGGTGTGAGTGACATGGTTCTAATGATCCTAATGTGACTCTGGCAACAAAGGACGCTGTGCAGTTCAAGGGAAGGATGGTCCGTTAACAATAAAATAACTGACAGATCCCGGGACATCATGGTCGGTGGGAGGGAGGGATTCCTGCGCTGGTGCACCCCCTGATTTGTTGCTAGTGAGTTTTCTTGACATGTGGGTTAGGGTTATGGCTTTATCTCTGCACATTTGAACGTCCTATCCTCAGCTGGTTAGACCCATGCGATCAGACAGGTTAAGGCACACACATTTACTCTACACATACAATGTGTAGCCTTTAAAAAATGGAAAACAGGTAAAACATTTGGAATTTCATGTAGAAGATGTTGTATTGAGAGCTGCTTTAATATATCTGTGTCAGAAAAGCAGAAATAGTAATATAACTTAGTCCATAATACACAATGAGCCATTGCTAGTAGCACATGATCAATCTTAAAGGGATAGTTTACCCATAAATGAACATTGGCTCATTACCTACTCACCACTATGCCGATGGAGGAGTGAGTGAAGTGTTTTAGTCTCCAAAACACTTTAGGAGTTTTGGAGAACGCAGCTCCAGAGGAGGATATCAGAGGACAGGCTAAAAACATGGTGTAAATTATGCCGTTTCAAGTCAAATTTATTTTGCATTTGCTTCATATCGTGGTGGGGCTGCTCTCAGATTAGTTTAAGGTGTTGGCTGTACATACCACTGCAGCATGTCACCAAGATCACCACCCAAAAGTTGATGAGTAAGAACACTGGGATTTGTTATGGTCCAGCACGTCACACTGAAACAGAAACTCTTTGTGTGCTATAAATGGATTATTTGTCATACAAAAAAAAAAAAAACACTTTGAGAACTGAAATGTACTGAGCAGAATTCCTTACACTATTATATATTGATGGCAGGGTCCTCTGTAAATAAGGTTTCACTTTGTTCTTTAAGATTATGACTTTAGACACTGTATGTTTATGTTCACTCCATGACCTTGCTTAAGCTGCATAACCACAGATTGTTCACATGCTGACCCTGAAACCAACTACAATTAGCCTATATGAGCCTCATAACTGGATCTCTCTTCTGCGATTGGTCCACACGGGTCACCCTTCACTCGCCATGTCCATGACCCTTCACCATTTCCTCAGTTATCCCACTTTTGGTACGTGCTGACCACTAGATACTGGAACACCCTACAAGACCTGCTGTTTTGGAGATTCCCAGACCAACTCTTCTAGTCATCACAATTTGGTGTTTATTAGAGTTGCTCAGATGCTCACACCTGAAGTTTTTCTAACATCATTTAGCTGATTATTTGGCTCACATTTTATCTGTCGTGGGCACCATAATCACGACAGATTCCTCCGTATTTTCTGCAAAGGAGGTGCATGTGTGAACGCAAATGTCAGAATGAGACTCTCTCAAACTAAAAGAAAAAAAATATCTCCCGGTAAAAAAGCACTGTCATACAAGAAGAAGACACCGCCAAAAATGTCAAGAGAGTTGGTGGTGATAAGAGCCGACGACGGTGTCGGGGTGCTGTAAACAAAGTACGTCACTTCCTGTCTCTGCCGGCTGCACCCGGCTCCTCCACCTCTCGCTTGAATAATGTGGAGGATTTGATGCTGGTGTGAACGCGTCTGTGCAGAGAACCTCCCGCTGTGTTGTGCATGTGTGAAAGGCAAACTGTGGGTAAACTCCTGAGCCAATTCTCCAGATTATATCCGCAGGTCATGTCTGAAGAGGTTATATTCACTGTAACAACTTGATAAGGTTACATGTCACTGTTATCAGCAGCTTGCTTTTCTGAACCCAACTTTGCAAAAATTAATTCAGACTAAAATCTGCAAAACATCATCCTCTGTTCTTCTGAATACAACATGTGATGTTTTTTCTCTCCTTTATTCAGATTTTCTGTTGTTAATCATGCTAATTGTGATTAAATTGTGCTTCTCCAATGCTTCATATTGAAAGAGGAGGGTGCAATTAACATGTATAAAGACATAGAAAATGTAGCTGTTACATGAGCTGCCTAAGAATAACAAACAATCTATTTCACCAATATGACGAATACGGTATGAGGAGTTGAGTTGTTTCCGTGTAGATAATCTTATTGTAAGAAGTTATGCTTATTTGATTATAGGCTTCCCTTAAAACGCTAGCATGAAATGACACACTCACATGGAACAGATGTATGCATGACTGACTAATTAACTTACTCAGTGGAGCCTATCTGTGTAGAAAGTCCAGTGTTTGGCTCGTTACCTCAGCTTGACCACAAACGCTGCAGGAAAAACACTTTGCCTTATGCAGCATGCGTCTCAGATCACACAGGAATTTTCTTTAGTGGTCGACATTAGTGATGTGTGTACACATCTCTGAAGTTGTCATGTTGGTATGTAGAATGAGACCAGTGTTCTCAGTTGCTTTTTTCTTTATTTCACAGGGCCACAACAACATATTTCCAGTATGTCAACACACATAAGTCTGCACTCAAAGCAAATTTTATCCTATTCAAACTCCAAGCAGAGTCCCATCAGTTGTCTTCCCAACACATAATCAACATTGACACAGAAGCCTCCTGGGCATTTAAGGCACTGGGCCTTGTATTCTGAACAATGTTAAATTACAGACATGTGGAGAAAGGTTAAGGTCTTAAAAACTTCGGACGACTTCCTGATGATAAACTCTTCAGCCTCCTCAAAACGAAAAACCCATTAAACACCCGCAACGCCTTGTCGCCTCCGCAGTCAATGGCATAAAAGCAAAAGAGATAAAACAGAAACGTTAAATAGGAAAAACATGAGAAAGCACCCCCCCCCATCGAGAGCAAGCAAGTGATGGAAGCCTCACAATTTGTTTTCTCTTTTTGCTTCCTGCTTTTTTCTCATCTTGGCTTCTCAGGCAGTTTTCTTTTTGCCGATAAACATTCGAGAGCTGAGCGCCAGTGCTGTGAAGATATTTTCATTTTCTGCTGCTGCCTCATAAACATTGAGCTTTGAAAGACAATGTGGTTAGAAATGACAAATATATAACCAGTGGCTTTAATATCTTTAATATTTGCTGCAGATGTGGGACAGAATAGAACGGTTTGTTAGACGATGCAAGTAAGCAGAAGATGGCGAGTACATTTGGACTCTCAGGTTTTATTTAGTTTTTTTTTTAACTGCAGGTTTAACTCATAATACTTCCTTTTGGACAAACAAGGCAGCCTCATTGTTAAACATATTTTTTTCGAATTTATATTTTGGGAAATGCATGCATTCACTTGGCAAGAGATAAGATCATTACCACAGGCCTGAGTTTACAACCAATAAATAATTCAATTCAAATGGAAATTAAAAAAGAAACAAAAATGTTGTCTAGTCACAATAAGGGACCTCTTCTGATAGTTTGACACATTGAACCAAATGCTTTATGCTCAAATTCAGTGGTTCGCCCTTTTTCAGAAAGCAAAATACAACCTCAGTGCCGATGCTAAAATAAAGCCAAGAGTCTTAACACCCTGTCTACACTTGGCTAACAAGTTTGGCTTGCTGGATGCTTTTCTGATACAGCTATAATCTTGCCTGTTGCTTGATACGCTGGCGTGCAGACTCCTTGGCTGAACACAGAGAGCTATGGTGGTGAGCTGTTGGGCTATATGAGCTGATTTGGTCGCTGAATGACTTGTATTAGCCAGCTACAGTGGAAGGGATGCCTGGCTTATGTTGGCTCTGTTTTTACACGCTTATATTTAGGAAGGTTCTCCTCCTGACTCACTGGCACCATGGCTGGTGGCACAGGCTGATGTACTGGTTATGTCTCAGAGAGCAACCATCATCCAACTGATATAGGAAAAGGGATCCTTTAATCACTGTCTACACATTACATAAGATACACCACAGCAAACACACCTTCACTAATCCTTGTCTTCAATACTCACTATGCTGTCATAGTCTATTAATCTGTTGTGTTGTAGAGACATGATTAAAACTATGAGTGCTCTTGGCAGCTGTGGCTCAGAAGTTAGAGTGGATCGTCACCAGAAGGTTGGCAGTTTGATTCCTTACCGCGTATCTGGCAAGATACTGAATCGCAATCGCCCCTGACGGCTGTTCCAGCAGTGTATGGTGATGCATGATATGATATGCTATGATAGAGAAATGAAGAAAGAAGTTTTCTCATGTCAAGTAAAATAAAATACGTTCCAGAAAGATTTTTTTAAAGGTGCATTGTAAAAAAAGTACTCATTTTCAAAAAAATAATAAAAAAGTGGACATTTAGTTTCCCTTTTTGTTCTTTTTGTTTCCTCATTTTCAACAGTCTCAACCAAGTCATAAACACATCTTAACAACTAACCAGCTTTAACACCTGCTTTGCTCCTCCTTTATTTTCCTCTTACATCCAACCCCCACTTTTCTTGTTCAGTGAGAGAAGGGGTCTCTAGCTTATCCTGTCAGTATTCAAATCTGGGCTAAAATGGTGTATTGTTACGTCACATCACTGCTTTTAACAATCGCCATAGTCCCAGAACATACATGCTAACCGTTTTAAAACTTCCAATTTATTTATGTAAAGAATGACTCCATGCACACAAAAGTTAGTCATGGAGTTCCACAAGATTCTGTCCTTGGACTGATACTTTTCACTTTGTATATGCTTCCTTTAGGCAACATCATCAGAAAGCACCACATACACTTCCATTGTTACGCAGATGACTCCCAGATGTACATATCTATGAACCCTGATTAATCTAATCACTTAGTTAAACTTCAAAAATGTCTGAAAGACATCAAGGTCTGGATCACCCATAACTTTTTACTTCTAAAGTTAGACAAAACTGAAGTCATTGTAATTGTCCCTTAACATTTCAGATAACATTATCTGATCAGATAGTCACCTTGGATGGTATAAGCTTGGCCCCCAGCTCTACTGTGAGGAACCTTGGAGGAACCTTGGATTTGACCCACATATAGAACAAGTTTCTAGGACAGCTTTCTTCCACCTGCGCAATATCATGAAAAGTAGAAACATCCTGTCTTAGAAGGATGCTGAGAAACAAGTCCATGCATTTGTTAACTCTAGACTGGATTACTGTCACTCTTTATTATCAGGATGTCACAGTAAGTCAGTAAAAAACGAGTGCTGACAGGAACTAGAAGGAGAGATCATATTACTCCTGTCTTAGCTTCTCTGAATTGGCTCCCTGTAAAATTCATAATAGAATTCAAGATCCTGCTCCTCACATATAAAGCCCTTAAAAATCAAGCCCCTTCATATATCAAAGAGCTCATAACACCATATTATTCAAAAAGATCACTTCGCTCCCAAACCACAGGCTCACTTGTGGTTCCTAGAATCTGTTAGAGTAGAATGGGAGGTAGAGCCTTCAGCTACCAGGCTCCTCTCCTGTGGAACCAGCTCCCACTCTGGGTTCAGGAGGCAGACACCATCTCTACATTTAAGGTTAGACGTAAATCTCTTCTCTTTATATAGCTTACAGTGAGGGCTGGATCAAGTCAGCCCTGAACCATCCCTTAGCTATGCTGCTATAGGTCTAGACTGCTGGGGGAACTCCCATCATGCACTGAGCACTTCTCTCTCTGTCTCTCTGCCCTCATTTCATTACATGTCCCTAACTTTGTGCTTTTTACCCATAGTCTGCACTTTTCTTTTTTTAGAGCACACCATGTGAAGCTACTTTTCTTACTTCTCTCTCTCTCTCTCACTTCTCACTGTCTATTGCTCTTGGCATATGTGTACACAGTCGGAATGCTTATCAGAATTCACAGATTTGAGTTCCATCACATGAGATGGTTTACAACACTGGTCATTGGTCCATGATATCCTGAGCCACTAAACCATAAAGGCTAGAAAAGCTGTGCCGGTTCAAATTGACATGCTTTGTCAAAATTTGACAATACTTAATGATTTTTCTCTTATTGGTCAGGGTCCAGCTGGGACAGCGTCTGGGTCTGGACTGCTGTCTGCCTATTAGTGACCCCTGTCCTAGACTATCACCCATACATGTGTCTCTGACTGATGCTGCCACATTTGAGCCAATCTTGAATCTGTTTAGCCTGATTTAATCTTTAACTGTTTGTTTGCCCACCCACACTATCCTTTGGGCACTTTCCTATTTTACGATTATTTCTTGGTCCTCCTCGAACAGTTTCACAATATACTGTCACTTTTTTATTGTTTGCGAGGTGGACATTGTGTGTAGAGCTTGTCATATACAGCCTCTGGTGCAAGAAGTCAAAAAACTGGTTTATCTTTTGCATGTCAGCTGGTTTCGAGGTCTTAAGCAATAGACACAATTTGTGTGCCAAGTTCACAACTTTTCAAGTTAAAAGCTCTGTAAGTCAATTGCAGCTTTTTGTTGCTGCAAAAAGCATTGCAGCAATAAACAGACATTCTGCTATTAAACTTTGGAGACAAATTGTTGAGGAGGAAGTGATTCTATGAGTGTTGATGCCATGACCCAGATAAGCCCCCCCCCCCCCGGGCTGCCAGTTGCTGACCACTGCTGTAGGCTACGTAGACGAGGACACACTTAACTCTGTCCACAGACACTGCCCTGACCCCACTGACTGCAAGGTGCTGTTTGGATGTTTATTCGAAGTTCATTATATTGAACATGACAAGAGGACAGACAGACAGACAAGAGAGAGATTTCTGGATAAATCCCAGGTAATCTAAGAGAATGAAAACTTTTCCACTCTCATGTTGTGTGACAAAATAAAACATTGTTTCTTCATCAAATATGAAAGAACACAAGCAGACAGCACGTCCATAGGAAAAACATTTTATTGAAAAACATTTTCAGTTTGTAACAGACTGGTGGAATGTGTGTCATTTATCCTCACTTTGAACTTGCTTCAGATCTTTGAATGTTAAAATCATTTGTCACAGCCTGGCCATCTCATACTGCAAGGGAGTGAAGAAGATGGCTACAGCCACCCAACAACCATGACATGACGAAAGAAAACCAGGGGGAGACAAACAAACGATGCAAATATAATACTGTGTTACTTACAAACTGGACTGAAATTAAATCATAAACAGAACAAAGAAGAAAAAAAGAAACTAATTCAATAAATATTTATGGTACACACTTATGGCACAAATATGCAGCAGTCGGTTTGGCAACTTTTCTCTCTTTTTTTTTTTTAAACCAAATTTCCATGGAAACAGTGCAAAAGGGGAGGGAGTGGGGAGGACATGGGCTTTAGAATGCACGCTAGCTAAAATACATAGCAAAAAATTCAAATTTTATACAAAACATCTTACTTTAAGAGTTTATAAAAAAATTTTATTGGGTTGTGGTCGATATTTACATAAGCTATTTACCAAAAAAGTAGTATGCTCTGATTTACTGAAGTGTATTCTGTTTTTTTCTGTTCTTTCTTTTCCCATTTACTTTCCTAAAAAGGTGAATAAGGCTATTGTAACAACCCAGGATCCATATACAATACAAACATTAATGTATTTACAGTTTCTTACCTACAGAAGTACGGTGCAAAATTACTGAGTCAAGTGACCAAGGGCTGACCATACGAGCAAGGCATTTACAGTAGCCTGAGGTGCTTCTCCTAGCCCGTGTGCTAAGACTCTCACAGAATCGCTATGACAATTCATAACAGGTTGAACCAATCCTGGTCAATGTTGGGAGAGCATTAGTTGAGTGGCTGCTAAGAAAAGGACGTCAGATTCAAAGAAACTAATAAGATTGTCATATTCTGCTGCAGACAGACAGCAACTAAACAGCTATTTCTTTGTTGTGTAAGTGTGTCTCTTCACCTTTTTCTAAAAAGCTGTTCAGGTGTGATATACACATAAATGTTTTAATGGTTTCATTTTTCACAGTTTACCTTTGTACTACGGCACATGGTTCAAACAGAAAAAGGTTCAAATAATACTACAAATAATGCAGGAAATAAAAACTAACAGCAGGCTTGCGAGAAGTACTTTGCTAGTTTTGTGTCATTTGTTTGTTGTTACATCTTTCAGTGGTTAAGAACACTTTCCATAGGTGTTTTTTTTTTCTCTTAATTGATTAGAAAAATAAATAGGAATTGCATATTTGCAGATTTTGTAGCCTCTTAGAGGCACAAACTTCAGATCATACAAGGCTTGGCTTTTCGGTGAAATTTGATGCTTTTTATGAACAAATGACAATGTTAATGATGGCCTGATATATGCCTAAGTCACGTTTATGATCTTAAGTCAAAGATATTCATGGATGTGAAGTCACTGAAATATAGACATGCTCAACACACGCGCACACACACACACACACACACACATGCACAGAAAACATGAAAGGTGCGTATGAGGAGAACTGGGGGCACTGGGTGTTTGTGGAATTATCCTTTGGAAGATGCTACACAGATGAGTGTGGGAGAAACAGCTACTCTGCCCTTGTGTACATCAATGTGAGCTATCTTGGGTCAGATAACTCTCCTCCCCCCGGGGCCAGGTCCCAGGGGGCCCTCCCCTGATCCTTCCTCCCAGGACCAAGGCCTGTGATTATGAATGAGAGCTCATGAAAACACAGGACTCAGAGGGTCGAGAGATATCAAATAATCAAAAACCTAGATTGCATAATGTGCACTTATACCATAATATATTAACAGTACTTCTTCCTCTCCATACCGCCTGACAACACCTGTGCTCAATGTGTCTATCATAAATAAATTCTGTTTTTTTGATTTTTCATCTTTGTAATGTCCTTTTTTAAATGTACATCTATTTTAACAAAAAAAGAAGTTAATTAAAAACTCACAATATGGAAATGCTAATGGATAATCCAAAACAGTGAAAATGTAAGTAGATGTCCCTGTGCTTTGTTTTAATGACAATAGGAGAGCACCAGTCACACTGATTTTGGGCAACCTTAAACATCAATGGACACCGAGGGGTAAACATTGCAGTACCTAGAGCTGTTTCAGCCAGCTATGCTAACCTCAACTAGATCTCAGGCCTCTTTTTCACCTGATGCAAACCAATGGCAGTAAGGCGAAATAGATTTTTTTATTGCCCCTAACACTTTTCCATTTGAAAAGCTCAGGTTCCAGAGAAGTTGAGGCAAGCTCTTGCTACGAAACCTGTCAGGATACAGCTGCTCTCCCATCTCTAGCTATAACTGTGTCTCTCTGTGGACCACTGTGAAGAGTGGAGGTACCGAAATGGGATTAAAAGTGCTGCTCTATGTTTATGAAAGTCCTCCACTCTTCCCAGGAGCCATCTGACAGACCTGACACTCTTTGCGCCCTCTCAGGGAGTAGGGTGCAAAACTTAGAGAAATCTTCTCTCCTAGCCACTTTTAGGTAACTTGTCACTAAAGGAAAAGGAAACCACACATGAAAACCAAAAACAATATAGGTAAATGTTGACAGTACAAAAAAGGAAACAGTTTTTTTGTCCTTAAAACCTTCAAGTAACATCACAAGTTTTTAGCAAAGCACAGTACAGTAAGTGATCTGCTGAAAATCTCATACCTGGGAATGAGGAGAAACGCTGCAAATCCACACTCAAACCCAAACAGTTCACATCGACTGGTGAGACAGTGTGTCTGCGTGTGTGGGTGAATGTGTGCACGTGTGATGGTGAGCATGTGGGTGGCAGGGTGAATGGATGATCTCCGAGAGTCTGTCAGGAAATTCCCAGAGAGGATTGGTGTGAGAATCTCTCTCCTTTTTCCTCATCTGGCAGCAGAGTCCACACAGTCTCTCTGACTCGAGAGCATCAAGCGAGGGCAGCCACTTTGTGAGTTCAGGATTAACCCATATCTTCCTTCACCTCTCCTCCTCACTCATTTTTTGTCTCTTTCACTCTTTTTCCAAGCAGTAGTCTCTCAAAAGGTGAGGTCAAAAATTCCTCTTCCTCCTTTCTTTCCAAGAAACCTTCACATCCATACAACTGTTTGTCCAATCCCAAAGAAAAAACACGCTGAGCACCTGCCTAACTTTCTGATCACACAACACTCTGTTCCCCAAAACAGGGAGCAACCAACCCCCAGAGAGCAGCAGCATTAACAGCGGCAGGTTTCTCTCTGGCCTTCCACTCAACCCATCCGCCCCAACTGTGATGAAATCTGACAGCAAGGTATATCAGCAAAACTTTTAGAAAGAAAAAAAAAAGTGACAAAACTACAGAGAAGAGGAGGAGGAGCTGACAGAGTGAGAGAGACAGAGAGACAGAAACAGAGTGTGTTTGCGGGTGTGCAGGCGTTGCCAGCCAAAACCAAGGACCTGCTCTGCCCAGGGATTGTTCCAGTTTGTCTCTGCTTTTAATAGTCCCATCTCAGACTTTGTAATAGATGTTAGCCGGGCTCTGAGGCGGCATCTCCTGAACTATGTAGACCGGGTGGCCGTAATCGCCGCTGACCTTCTCGTAGTGCGGGCAGAAGACGCTGTCAGCAGTCCTGAGCGGGATGATGATATCACTGGGCTCTGAGCCGTTATTGTTCCCGCCGCCTCCACTCCGTTTGGGCGTGGCCAGGGTGCTTAGAGACAGCGTGGCAGCATGCTGCGGCGAGTGCTTGCGGTGCCGCCGCCGGTACTTGAGCAGTAGCAGGACCAGCATGATGATGATGATGATGAAAATGACGCTGCCTGAGGCGATGCCAACGAAGATGGCCACATCAGAGCCAATCATGCTGGAGGACTTTCCACCGTTGTTGTTTTCATTGCTTTCTCTGGATGCTACATCTGAAAGACAAAACAAACAAAAGTGACTAAAATGACAACATGAGCCCTGAGACAGTCGGTTTATTTTTCATCTAGAGGTAAAAAAAAAAAGCTCAGTTATGCACAAGATTAACTAAATCCAACTATCTGTTGTCTGAACGTATGAAAAAGTACATGTGTGGCTGTAACGAATGGCCTCATTTAAAGGCAAGGTAAAGATCAAGCCGTCGTAATGAGGGGCAAAAGCCTCCTAATCTGATTTTAGAGCGTTGTGGGGGGACGGGGTCTCATGCTGTCCAAAACACACTTTTGATGCCATTAAAGGAAAGAAGCTGAGAAATATTTTAGAAGTGTTTCTTTTCTCAGTCTTTCCCCACTATTCTTCACGATCTTTCTATCATCTCACAGTAAAGGTGAGATCACAGGCCGGCATCACAGGGCTTGAGAGTTAAACCTGCCAATAGATTTTTCAATAAAGTCCCATTCGATCGGCGGCTTTTAAGCAGGTAACTGCGACCTTGAAGTTAGGGCAGCCTGATGGGATGAGAAGAGGCTCAGGAGATACCGGAAAATAGCACTTAGATAAAATGCATTTTTTTTAAAAGACCAAAACGGTAGCTTCATTTTCTAAATAACAGCACCATAAGGAAGAAACTAAAATATTTGATGTTAACATGAGACATCACTAGCTGTGTTCTGACTCACAGCTATGGACACTCTGGTTTACATCCAAAACTCAAGGGCGGGTGTGTTCTTTTCTCCACAGGACTGGAGTGTGTTCCTGAGCAGGCAGGATTATTGTGTGTCCCTGTCTGCTTCCCTTCCGGAAGTTTTACAAGGGGATTAGGCTACCTCAGACACTCTGCCCACAGCACCCATATGCTCAAGCTTGTGGCTGAGATAGAAGGACGAGACATAAAAAAGCAGGAAGACATGAAAACGAGATGCTGATGTCTGCAGAAAAAGTGGGGGCATAATTTTGAGGGCAGGATGGCAGATCTACATGCTTGACGTCAAATCTGGGAGTGAAAACAGTGTCAGGACAGGCCACGCCCATAGCAAACCAGGACACAAGGGGAAGGACTGGAAGAGCGCTTATATAGGTCAGCTTGTTTTTGTTCTTGGGCCCTTCCTGTTTCTTTTTTAGAACACAACTCACTGCAGGAATTGCTGTTCTGATTTTCTTTTTGGGAGATTTTTAACTGCAACATAAAGCAGAGATAAGAGCAGACTGCCCCGAGCTGCACATTAGGCTGTGTTGTGATTTGGTACAGAAAAACGTGTGTGTCTCTACTAAGAACGGGTCATTAAAAAGATGGCAGACCGCGATGGGATCATTTTCCTGAAAATGTCACTTAAGACATGGTTTAAGGCTGGAATAGGGCCAGTGTGAAGATACCTTATAAGTCCTTGAGAGGCCAGAGATGCCTATCAGTTTTATGGGCAACATTCAATTAAAGGCTGACCTTTTCTTTCCTTCACTTTCTCTCTCACACACACACACACACACACACACACACACACACACACACACACACACACACACACACACACACACACACACACACACACACACACACACACACACACACACACCCTTACTTAACGCAAGATTTGCTCTTTGCTGGCTGAACAAATGTCAAAGAGTTGGAGTTGGATAAATTCTGCACTCGATTACCACTTTCCCCAGATTGAAGCTCAGAGGGGGGGATCTCACCTGTCTTCTCCAGCACTTCATTAGGGTTGTAGGTGTCCTTGCCATCTGAGTAATTTGGAGAGTAGGGTACTCTGGTGGGGTTGTCTTTGGGTGAAATAGGATCAGAGGGATCTGGGGAAAAAAGCAGATAAAACACACAGGAATTAATGGTGAATTATTTATCACAGTCAAATGTGTAGGCCAGAATGCATCCTCCTAGCAATGGCAGTAGGAAACTTTAAAATGAAAAATAAAAACTGAATGATTCTAGATGATACCCGCTTCATTTGTCTAACTTCAGCTGAACGTCCGATGTATATTTTGCATGGATCTAATGTAATCATGGATGTCACCCCAGCAACAACTCTTTGAACTTATGTTCGGGCAGGTGAGTATTGTGCTAAGATAGACTTGAGAGCTATTATTGATTTATTCATTCAATCTTAAAAATACATTTTCTCCAAGCTGCCTTGAGCACCAGAAATGTGTCTAAGAGGACAGTTCAAGGAAAATCTCTTGAACCTCTAAATGCTTCAATGGTGCTCTTAGCAACTCATAACACAGCCTTTACTGGGTCCTGTTTCTGAAGATATGGCTCTTCATGACTCAGATAATACTGTATCAACAATAAAGTGTAGTTCATTTTTTGGGGGGGGGTTCTGCAGAGGGTCCATATGGTTCTTAATGCTACTATAATGTTTGTCAGTATATCTTATGTGGTTCTCGAGCTGAGCAGAACTAAATAATCACACTAAATGCTGGAGTAATTTACTGAACATCTGCTGTTATAATCACTACTACTCAGGTTGTGCTCTGTCAAACTCGACTGTGCTAGAACCACACTAAATGATACATTAAATATAATAGATCCACTGATTTGTAAGCAACTCTCATCAACACTGGAGCTGATACTCAGTCCGATTAATCAGCAGAACCAATTTCCAGGCCTGTGCAGCACCTCTTCCTCAGATTGCTGCAGCTTCGATTAATTCCCTGACCTTCAGCAATTCTCAATAGCACTGACGCTTGTGTTGATAAGAGGGCTGACCCCCAGGAAATTACCATTCTGACAGGCAGCCCGGCAACTGGTTTATGAATAATTATCACTACAATTAAGAACCGAGTCGGATTTGACTGTGGCTGTGTGTGGGGTCAACTGTGAAAGTGTTTTCTTCAGAGAGAGTATCTGCCAGTCAGGCTGTTTGTGTCACACATGCAGCATCACAGATCATGAAAAGTGTCTGTATGTCCATCTTAACTAGACTTGCATGTTTGGCAAGCTTTCTAGCTCAAAAAGCATTTATCAGCAGATATTCCCAGTGTATGTGTTTGTGTGTGTACAATCATACACAATTGTGTGTGTGTAGTATGTGTGTGTATGATTCATTGCATTAGGTGTCCACTAGATTAGATCCCCTGCCCCCTCGTAGCCCCAGGTGTCATGGAGACAATGGAGCTGTATGCTGTACAGTCTCCTATGACTTTATAAGAGTATTTTCAGAGACTCACACACTTAAACACAAACTGTGAGTGCCCGCTTGTGCCTACAGGCGCTCACAACCATAATTTAATAAAACAATACTCACTTTGTCCCACTTTCATGATTATTTTCATGGACTTGGTTTTGCACACTCCTCCCTCCTGGTTGTCAATTCCCTCCATGGTGCCGTTAGAAGTAGCTACAACAGAAAAGAGAGGAAAACAAGGTTAGGATTCTGTATAAAAGGTACAAACCTGGAATAGGGTTGCAGCAGAGGTAGTCACAGAGCTGGATCGTTGTACGTGTAAAAGCAAGAGTAAACCTTACAGGTTTGATGCCAACACTGTTAAATGAATGGCAATACAGTGGTTTATAAGAGGCATCTGGTACTAAAAAGTTGTGTTGGGGAATTGTGCTGCCATATAGGCCTTAAGCCTATCTCAGAAAAACAGCCAATTCCCAAAGACAACAGAGGCACTGAAAGCCTTCCGCTGAGGAAGGATATGACTCATACCCCTTTAATAAAATCACAATTCACCCGTTCATCACCTCAGTCGCTCCACTCCAGCAGAATATTTCACATCCCCAAAGTCAATTAGTTTGAGTAATTGCGACTGTAATATGCCTAACTGTGCTGATGGGGCTCGTAAGGGAGGCAGCCATGGGAGGTAAGGAGAGGGGAGCGAGTGAGAGAAGGAGACAGATTTGGCTACGACGACAGTGGCCATCTTGGAAAGCTGCTAACAACACCCCAGAGAGAGGTAGCCAGTTATTAAAGAACACACTGTGGGATTTTAAAAGCCCCAAAACACTCAGATCTAAAAGCCAAACTCGCTGCTAAAAAGAAGAAAATCAGCTGACGACATGAAAAAAATATTCAGGGGCGTAAACAGGTAGGGACGAGAGATGGTTTGAAAAGCTTGGGCACTTTTCCAGAGGCAGTGCAATTAAGGGAACAGAGGGAGGTGATAAATACCTCAATAGCGCTAAGATGAAAAGAGCTTAAAGGATCTGAAAAATGTTTGAAGACAGGAGAAAATAGAAGTGCACTGCTAAAGACTGAGTTTAAGGGACAGCAGCAGATGTCGGGAGAGGAAGCTGGAAGGGCGGAGCAAATACATCCCACTTGAAGAAATAAAAAGGATCTAGAAGCAGATGCTGTATGGGTCTGTACATTTAAAAAATAAAATATCAACTCGTGTCAAACTTATGCAAATGTGGCCCACACACACTAACTGCCCAAGCCACACTCCAAAGGCTCGATCAGCTGGATGTTGTCTGCACCATTAGCTGCTACTCCGCCTCCGTGTTTGTCTGCTTTTATCTTTGCTGCCTCCGGAGGCTGTTGGGTGGAACTGCAGCTTGGATCGTGAGTGGGATGGGGAACAGGAAAGGAAGAGGGGGGGTGGGATGTGGGGGTAGTGGGGCTTGTGGTCTATCAGGTCGGTAACACAGAGGCTAACGAGCTGCCAGGGCTTAGCGGCTTGGCTTCCCGCCAATGCACAGTGGCCCACATTCACTATGACTGCTCCCACCACACCGACTCCCCCCCCTTTCGCTCTGCTTCCTCTTCAGCCTATCCTCCTCATTCCTCTTTCTGGAACAACACCCCATCATCCCGAGTTTCCTCCTCTCTGGTGTGTCCACCTCACCGCCACCTTCTTCCCTGAATTGCTGTGCCCTTAAAACATACTTGCCACCTCAGCGTGTCTTTCTGCACCCGAAGCATTTCCATCAGCTGCAGGGGAACTGACAGGCAGGTGCTTCCAGAGATCCAGATTGAAATACCTTTTCAAAAGTGAAGCTCTGCATCCTTTGCAACTTTCTCCTTTTCTTCATCCCCATTGTTAATTTTTCCTCCTTATTCTCCTCGTCCTCAGCTACCAATCATTTTGATACCAAATCCCCTTGCTTCAATAAGACAATGATGGGAGTTGACACAAAGAGCATGTTAACAAGGACTCCCTGCCTCCCTCCCTCAATCTTGCCTCCTCTCTCCCACTGTTTTTTTCTCTAGCTGACCCCTGGCTTTCCAGTAGACTGAAAAGCACATTACATACAAAGCTCCTTACAGGCTTGTGCTCTTGTGCGTACGCTGATGTGCGTGCTTATTTTCATTTAACAAATCTGTTAGAAAAGTTTGAAATCCTGCATCTTAACTATCACCACCACCAGCTTACAGCTGTTTACTTAGCCGAGTGATTAGTACAAAGAGGCTGTGTTTGTGCCTTAGTTTTTGAGGTATGAGCAACATGGAATATTGAGGTGTGCGCAAGCTCAAACCCACGTGTGCTTGAGAGACCAGAGTTCACAAGGTAAAAAGGGCAGTGGTCGTATTTGGGTCTCATATGGTACTTATCACTATTGTCACCTCCCTCCATCTCTGATTACATCATCTTTCCCTCTTTGTCCTATTAAAGCATGTAACACATCCAAACTGCTCTAAACTGAGAAACAGAAACATCTGTTTCTAACTTCGCTCTTATTTCCTGGACATTGAAAATATATGAAGAAACATTCAATCTGCTGTCATTTTAAACCGTAAACTTTCTTCCCCTTTAAATGTGGAGCTAAACACACACTCTCTATGCCAAGGCTGCAGTCCAGGCAAGCCTGACTTGGATTTCAACAGAATTTGATTGTCAAAACTGCTAAGGCTGGCTGAATGACTTGGCCCTGCTCGGCCGTGCCAGACAAGGCCAGACTGAACTGGCTGACAGACTAGCTGGCTAGAGTTAACCAGCTAATCCGTAATGCTTGGGGAACACAGAGGGAACAGGGGGTGGAGAGACGTGGTTCATACAAGACCCTCACAAATAGATTTAGTCATCGACTACTGAAGAGGTAGGGGAGTGCTAGAAAGAAGGAAAGAAAAAAGGAGGAAAAAAATTGTGCGATTAACCCTGAAATGCAGCTTGTGTGTGACCTTCTGCAACACAAAGAGGAACGATGAGTGAAGAAACAAGAAAGAAAAGGACAAGAAGAAGAGCTACATCTGATTTTCCCCATTCACTCAATCTCAACTGAAAATTACAGTAAATTTTCTCTCTCTCTTTCTCTCTCTCTCTCTCACACACAGACAGACACACACACACACACACACACACAAAAGTCACATGAAGTCTCAAACAAATGGTAAAGACGTGTCAAAGAAGCATCCTCTCTCTTATGTGACGGCCTGTTTAAACCACCTGTAAAATTAGCACCACTTCAACCACAATCCCACCCCCGTATTGAAAACACACCAAACAGACACCCCACCCCCATCCTCACCCTCGCCCTCCTTAACTTTGTTTACCCTCCCTAACTTAATTTTCTCCTGTTTATCAAATCAACGGAGTGGAAAATCACCCTCTGGTTAACGAGACAGTCAATTGTGAGCTTCAATCCAGATAAAGACTGTGAGCTCATAACCCAGTTCCTTAATGTAACCAGCAAATAGCAAGAAAAACCTTCCATACGACACATAACTGTGTTCACATGTAGAACTAGTCTGATACAAGGGATAGTTTCACTAACAGAACATTCAAAGAGTGTTCCACATTTTGACCTTTAACATTTTAGTTGTAGGCCAATATTGTGGCCATAGCCTAATAGGCCAGTATGAAAAGCTTAGTAAAAGCTTGGGTACAATTAATACACAATGCACTGCTGAAAAACAATGGCGGGCTGTTCATAAATAGTGGAACAGAGCAAAGGCATAACAGACTGATGAGGCCTCTCAGAAAGACAGATAGGAAGAGACAGTATTAGTACTGCAGAGAGAATGAACGGATGGACAGAATGAGGATGTGTCCCAGAAAGACAGAAAGAGAAGAGGAGGAGAGACAAAGGCAGTTATGATCTAAACTCAACGCATAATTGTCATCCGTCGGGCTGCCATGGAGCGTGAGACCAGCATCACAGTGCTGGTCTTATGGACACACACACACACACACACACACACACACACACACACACACACACACACACACACACACACACACACACACACACACACACACACGTCTCTATATGCTCTAACCCTAACCCAATTCTAACCCTAAAACCAAGTCTTAACCCTCAAACAGCCCATGTGCGCACGCGCACACACACAGCAATACCAAACCTGTGTGATAACCACCGTTACCAGTCACTCAATTTTAAATCTATTATTTATATTTACTTGCTAAAGTTACATATTTAACATCACAGTGGTTTCAATTACAATTTTGTTTTAAAAAATTGTATTTCACCTGCTGCAAAGATCCACGGTCTTATCTTTTTTAAATTATTTCTCCTCATTTAGTTATTTCCCATGCCGACCCATATTAGCAGTGAGTGTTACTGATTAATCCTGTCATTCGTTTTCATAATGTTCAATAACTGGGTTTTTAATATGAGATTGGTGAATAAAAACAATAATAGTAGTTTCAATCAGACAAAATCTGGAAAGCACATTATAATATTTTATAAAAATTTAAATGAGATCTCCCCCTAAGAGCAGGGGGTACATGTCTATTTTCTGAAAAAGGTGATTTAAGTCGTTTTTTCTTTTTCCGTGCATGTCAGTCTTGTCCTCCTCGTGCCCTCTTCAGCTCATCTCTCTTGTTCTGTCGCTATGCTCCCATTACCTTTAGCTCAACCTTCCCTCTCTCTTTAGCTCTCTTCCCTTCTCCTTTCTCTCTCATTTCCCTCCCTCCCCTGTTTGCTCTCTTTCTCACTCATTTTGCCCTTTGTCCCTCCTTATTCATCTTCCGTTCCTCACTCCTTCCTTCAATCTCCCTCAACCCCTCCCTCTCTCTCTCCCTCTTTAGCTCATGTAATCATCGAGCTCACTAGGTTCTCCACTGCAGGCCATGCTGCCACAAACAATCACATCAAACTCATCTGCGCTCAACTGGAGCAGCAATGTGCATGTTGTTCACTCAAACGAACATACACACTCACGCACACATACGCATGCACATGCAGGAATGTGCACACTAAACTGTGGTGACAGAAATCTGTACTGTGCAGCTGCCTCTTCTACATATGCAAGAAAACACAAGAAGAACATAAAAAGCTGCCCACACGCACACGCGCACACGCACACGCACACACACGCACACGCACACGCACACGCACACACACACACACACACACACACAACTAAGCATAGTTATATTACACACTAGCAAAGTATACATTATTTCTCTTGCACAAGAAACTAACCACCTATCATTCTTTGCTACAGGGTTGTGGGGACACACAGTCAACTCTGCTGAGGCCTTCTGTCACAGTTCTTTGAATCTATAATATTGTTTTGAGTTGAATATCCATCTAATCTATATCCAGCCTTGACAATTCATAACACAAGACAGCCATAATCCAATTGGTTGAGACTCAGATCCCGAGCATTGATGTGGGGGCCTTAGCAATTGTGAGAATAAATGGAGGATTAAACGCTGGTTAATTAATTAAATATCAAGTGCTCACTCTAAAAGGCTAATGAATTCCTCACTGTGAACTTTCTGAGGTGGAGTCACACTCTGAGGGACCTTGGACGACACTGCTGGAGGGGAGATAACAAGATGGAGGTGCTACCACACAAGTCAAGGCCCAGTACCTATTACTTCTATACTGTATTCACCAAGCACATAGAAAATGCACAATTACACCCACGAGCAGAGATTCACATATTGGCCCAGTGCAACACTACAAGGTAAAAGCAACCATGAATCGGACTCTCCGCCTACACACACCTGTGTGTCTTCTTCTCATTCTTTGTATGTTTATGTGTGCTTTACTCCGGCTGTTTACCCATGCAAAGAAGAAGCTTCTCTAAACAGCCAATCAAAATAAGGAACAGCTCTAAGTAAACGAAGTAAAGAGTGGGCTGTTAAAGCTGCAGAACTGGGGCCAGAGGTATGCAAGAAGAGGCATTTAACAGCAATAATGACACACACTCCAGTGGAGAAACTGCTCCCTCCCTTCCCTCTTTAGGCTACACACTAGCATTTTGGGTTGTTGTGATGGGGGTTCGAGAACAGGGGATGCCAGGGGAGGGAAATTTGCAAGAACTGCAAAATTGGATTTTCCAGAACCTCCTTTAAAAGTTCCGTTGAACTTTACCACCACTCGTATGTTAAAACGCGTTGAATCAGCAGGCTGATGATCAGGAGGAGTTTTGGTGTGAGGCAGTGGGAGATGAATATTCCGGTCTGCTCAGGCTGTGGTAGAGAGCCACAGATGAAAATACGTGGATAGATAAAGTGAGAAGGAGAGTTGTCTCTGGGTGTGTGTACTGGTACAGCTGTGTGTGCACATAGAAGCTGTGCCAAGCTGCTGCTGTAGCTTCCTGAGGGATAATGTGTGCATGTCAACACGTCACCTGGCCATGTACACCTATATGTACCTGCACTCGTCTATGCTGACCTGCCTCATCTATATTCTACATTAATCTGGATTAAACTATGTTATCATGCTCAGTGGTAGGAACGAAAGCAAAACACTTGGAGCACCAGTGAAAGTAAACACCAGCATTAGCTAATCAATAATTAACTGCTGCATTTGGGTGGAGGAGCCGAGGAGGACATAAGAGGAGCCTGATCGTGTCTGTGTCTCTTCAGTCAGTAGTTTATATAGTCCCTGCCCACACACACACACACACACACACACACACACACACACACACACACACACACACACACACACACACACACACACACACACACACACACACACACACACACACACACACACACACACACCACTTTGAATGGGCTAGATGTTCTCTTATAGCTTATTTAGCAGCCAACTTGCAAAATATGTAAAAACAAAAAAAGGTTAAGTGTAATGTTGCCTAGAAACAGTGTCAAGCATTTAACCTGCTGCTGCTTATTTTCCAGCGCATCTGTCTGACCTGCAACACCACATAATTAGCAGTTAGACTCTACATAGCACAACATGCCCCACCATGCAAATATCCTGCAGCTATGACACATTAGTGACAGAGCAGCCACTTTTGCCCGTTTGGTTTAAATTACCTTATGTGGAACTGAAAGAGCATATTGTGTTGAAGGAACAGTTTTTTCCGGGGGTTTGTTCAAACAGATTTCTCGGAAAGACTTCTTAAAGCTCAGAAGAAAATGTTAATTCATAGGACTTGGCTATTGCAGGCGGTTTGAGGATTTAGACAATAAAGTAGTTAGTTACCTTCCACACTTCATTTTCAAAATGTAACTACAATGGATGGCTTGGATAAGATAGAGCATTTCCTGCTTCTTTCCTTCTCTCTTTCCCTTCCTTCAACTCGCTCAGAAATATGGCCTTCCCCTACTGTGACAGCTCACAGATGGCTGTGGCAGAGCCTCACAGATGGTCCTATCTGCGGCACAACCCCCATCAGTGCAACACAGATGGTTCAGTCCACCTCCAGTGTTTCTAACCAGGGGGCTGTCGCTAAACCCCATCAGAGCTTCCTCCTAGTGTATCGCAGGTAATAAGCAAAGAGGACACACCTGTACCATGGGACTGGATGGTGAATCACTTTTAAGCCAATACAATGGACGATGAGTTTGAGCTGCATAGGGTGTCATCACGTAGGAGCCTTAAGGACTCAGTATGCTTCAATCAAAAGAAGTGTAAAATCTAAATGCCCATGTCAGAAAGGTTTGGCTTGATGAACAGATGCTGTTTCATGATCTGACAACCACTGTGTATAAGGCATACTGTGCATCTTTAAACATCCAAACGTTTTCTGAAAGAGTAACTCTCAGTAGCTTGGCTTTAAGATTCCCATGTTGAAACATGCTAGAAGCTAGATTTAAAAAGTGAATCCCAAAGGAGAGTCACTATAGACTCCCTTGGATGACTTCAAATCGATCTAAAATGTTTACTATGTGCTTATATCTGTAGGCTATCCGAGAGATATCATCCTTTGGATGCTCTCGGTCTGTGATTATCAAGAAATTCTAATTTATTTTTCACTTCAAGCTCAGCTACAACTACTTAATATAGTATATGTCCTCCATTTCTAATAATGTCCATCAACAACCTTTAGGGGACGAACTTCAATCACTTTGAATCCCATGTGGTAAATGTTCACATGAGGAGAGCAACAGTGACTGATGGTGCAAAAATAGTGAGCTTTAAAAGAAGAAAAAAAACCAAACTAATGTTTATCTCCACTGATGTGTCTGTACATGGTAGCATGTCAGCATAACACCTGACCAGTCTTTCTTAGTCTGACACATTGTTGACTAGAATAAGAAGAATCCACACAATAAACCCAAATTCAAGTTATTTCACCAAATGCTGCTTCCTCAACCTTGACAAGCTGTTTAAAGCTGCTTTAACCCTTACAGGGATGGAATAAACGTGTACTTACAGATGATGTAGTAGTCTTTCCCCCTGAAGAACTCTAGGCCCCACAAATTGGGGCTGAACTCCTGGAACTTGAGGGTGAACTTGACATCCTGGTCAGGCTTGACACAGTTGAGGAGTGGAGTGTCAGCCTTGGTGATGGTGCAGCTCTCCAGCTGCTCCCTGGGCACCATGTACACCTTGTAGTACTCCACTGCATCCCTCACCCCACCGTCCACGCGGGGGCACACAATGTCCAACTTATCCCCAATCTGGGGGTACAATACCACCCCTTGGCCTGGCACAAATCTGAAAGGAAAAGCAGGGAACAACAGCAGAAAGAGAAGGATATTAGTTAGCTGCAGAAAAATTGACAAGTCATTCATTGTGCTTTGTGGATTGGAGTGTTTGTCATTACACTTGTTGGCCTAACTATTGATGAGGTAAATACTAATTGTGTCCATTCATTTCAGATGATAAAGGATAATGGTGGAATGGTGTGATGTGTGTTTATATGTGTGTGTACTTGTGTGATGCAGAGTCAACCCCATTATCTGAAGATACAGTCACAGAGCTTTGTGGAAGCAATGGAGCAAATATTTAACCAGATAAAAACACGAAGGTGGCACACTTGCCAGGGTTTTTAACAATCAATAAAAACCCGGACAGTTTAATTCGCAACAACATGAACAGCAGACACACACACAGACAGAGAAAGAGAGAGAGAGGGACAGAGAGCCGAGAGGAGTTTGTCTCGGGGAGTAGTGTAAATTCCCTAAATTCTTCCCGAAAGAGAAATAATGTTGTCATTTAGTCTCCATGTAGTGAGAACCCCTGCAGCATTCCTGTGATTGCACATGCTTTCTCACACACATTCACAGCTGGAGCTTGAGTTAGAGGTGAAACCTTGTATTTACCTGCTAAATGAATTTGCCCCACGCTTGAATGCAATTTGAAATGTTAACCATGGACACCCACGAGGCTTTTCATGGCACACTGTGAATACTGATATGAGCAAACACTGGAATGCATTGCAAATATTGACTACGAGCAATGTCGGAAACATCTATGCTTATCATATACACTTGTATTACTGTGTGTGTTTGGTGGGTGCAGATATAGCAATGGAGGGCCAACTGGACTCTTTACCCATGTGAACTAGAGCTGAAACAATAAATGGATTAGTCAATAAACGGGAAATGTATTTCGATTTTTTTCAAACACAAATGCTGAACATTAGCACATTCACATCAAATTGTGATTATTTGTAGATTTTCTTTCACTAAATATTTGAAAATGTCATCTCGGAATTTTAACGGACATTTTCTCCTTTGTGACATTTTACAAACTAAACTGATGAAATAAAAACAATCTACAGATGAACTGACAGTAATAGCAAGTTGCAACCCTACTGTGAACACCAGCATTCTTATTTAGTAAATTCTTCAGCTTTTCATTTTTGTTAATTTGTAATCTGAGTTTTTAGATAATCGATTAATCTATTTAAACTGCCGATCACGACGTTACTGAATGAAAGGTGACGTATTAAATTGTTTATGTCTGACGAGCAGTTCAAACCCAGATAAATCCCATTAATTATATTCATGACATATATAAATCAAAAGTTGTAAATCCTTACTTTTGAGTACACATGTTCCACATTTTGGTGGATTAATGACTTACAATATTAACAACTGTTAAAATCATCAATGAAATTCTGTTTCAAACAAGTTCACATTTTTTGGTTCAGTAATTCTAGTTTTTCCGGATTTCCCTCCAGCAGCATATAGTGTAGATAGGGTCAACGCAGTATTGGCAGGCCCAGCGTCTCAAGTGAACTTTAACCCTTTTTCCTGGCAAAAAGTACTAAAGAACTTCAGAGAAAGCAATAAGACAGAGAACAACACAGCTGAGGATTGACGCTTGGTCTACGGCTTTTGTTTTTGGTCTTTTTTTTTTTTAACTACAAAGGCATCACAGGGCAGCAGGGGAACACAGAAGACCGGAAGCAAGGCACCGCCAATCCGCAATTAAAAGTGAGCACAAAATGAAACAGGGGAAATTCAACAAACGCATAAATACATACACAGTATATATATATATTGCCAGAGCAAGAACATACACCATACCATCTTTATACGTACAGATAGAGACACACTTATACATTATTTCTCTGTCCCCTTCCAGCAGTGTGCATCATCTTCTTTGAGCATAAGTGAGCACCCAGATGCACACACGTGCACACACGAGTGCATGCACATACACAGCAGCTAACTAGGCCGAGCGAATGTTTTTTCTGTGCCCTCTGGGGACACACTCAGTGGTGGTATAGTGTGTCTAGTGACGGACACAGGGAGAGACAGGGAGAGGTGGAGAAAAAGAGGACGGATGTGTATGTCTATGCATTGTAGCACATCTGGCGTCATCTTATTATCTGTGTGTCTGTATCCGAGGTCGGATGAGGGGGAGAATGGGAGCACTAAGATCGAGGGAAGGAGGGAGGGAGAGAGGGAGGGAGAGAGAGAGAGAGAGAGAGAGAGAGAGAGAGAGAGAGAGAGAGAGAGAGAGAGAGAGGTCCTTAGAAAAGCCTGAGGGGCTTCACGTCTACACAAATGCTGTGGAACTGTATGTGTATGCATTAACCTTGTGTTTGTAGTCTGTGTGTGTGTGTGTGTGTGTGTGTGTGTGTGTGTGTGTGGGCATGGTTGGACGCACTCATTCATGTGTGGAAGCAGGCACGTGTTTACACAGGGTGAAAGAATGCATTTATTCATGTGCTTATTTTAAACGTCTTGTATGTGTGAGATAAAGTGTGTGTGTGTATGTGTGTGTGTGAGAGAGAGAGAGAGAGAGAGAGAGAGAGAGAGAGAGACCTTGAGGTGCCATTATTGATCTCTAAAGAGGTTAAATCTAGAATTCCTTAGTACTCTGCTTCCATAATGACACTAAAAGGAGGTGAATAGCAGATCGTCTCCTACAGCTCCGTGTTCGCTCATCACCCTGTACCATCATACTCGGCTTGTCAGGATCCATGTGTGGCAGCGTTCATGACTCTATGGAGTCTGGGACTTCTGTCCTTGTAACACAGGCACTCTTTTATATATATATATATATATATATATATTCTATATATGATAATATATTATCTTTATCGAAGAAATCAGTCAAAATGTAACAGCACTGAAGGCAATGGCCCACACCTACTGTACATATTCATATATGGTGATCAGATGAATCATTTTCCACCTGATAACAAACTTTACCTCTCTGACAATACTATCAACCAGGGCATCACAACTGCCGCTCTGTTAGCATGAATGCTATCTCTACAGGAAGCTGGCAACTAGCAAGAAACCAAACAAGCTGACGCACAGGGAGAGCTGTGTCACACACACGCATTATCACAGATGTACAAGAGCTGAGGGAAATGGGTGTGTATTCTGGGTTTTTCCTGACAGAGTATACGTTTCTCTATCATAATAGCTGTAACCTGTTTTTTCATTGTCTTTACAATTCAACATGGAGATCTGCCTTAGCCAGGGGCAGAAAAAAAACTGACTAATACACCCCATCATCTCTATTACACTTCTGTATTTTAGCCAGCTGATCTAAAACAAAGTGCTGTTTAATGAAAGCATTCAATAAAAAGATTAAACTTTTTGAATGCAGGTCTAGACAAGAGGCAGACGAGCTGCCAAGAGGCTGATTAAGGGCAATATGAGTTACTCTGGATCGTGTCATAAAAACACTGACGGGGTCAGGAAAAAACCGAGAGGAACAAGAGATGTGATGAATACAAGTTGGACACTCAATATTTGTTGTGCGGCTGCCTCCTGCATTCCGTCTCCTCCCCTGCTTATGTTTTGAGATATCTAAATGTGTATGTCTGATACCAGATACCTGGCCCAATGGCAGCCAACAGAACTAAACACCAGGTGCACAAGGTCACGCAGACAGACGGAGGAACCTGATAAAGCAACTTCAGAAAGATGACTTCAGGGAGGGAAAGAGAATGGAAGGGGCAGGAAGCAAATAAAAGCCAGCTCATGATTGTTAATTAACTTTATTGCACTGACTCCCAACCCCCACGTCGGCACCCCACCTTTCATCAAGATTTGGTGTATTAATCTAAATATAATCTGTGGCAAATCTGAAAGTGTCTCACTACTTTCAAAGCAGTCTGGTTGTCCAACATTGTCATAGATTCCTTGAAAACTTGAGGTCAGATTCATCAGAAGCGCCTCAACACCCAAAAGGGAAGCAGATATCAGACATCTCTAAGAATCAAACGGTTGTGATTTGTAATTGACTAAATAAAAGAAACTGAAGTTGTGTTTAATGATATCACTAAACCTGTGAAAAGCAAAACAGCATTTTGGTGTGTATATAAAAGTCAAAACTAAACATCAACATCTGATACAATTAAAAAAGTCTATAAAGGTCAATAAATTCACAAAGACAATATTTAGAAGCTGCAAACTTCATGACAGGTGTACTTAAGTACGGAGGTGAATATTATTAACCCATAACCCATAGTTATTTTAGTAATTTATCAAGCAAAAATGTTACTAATTTTATCAAATCAATTAATAAAACAATGATTTTAACATCCCACACTCACAAATCACATTTTGCCTCATATGGTTTAACAAAGAGCAGCATCCTCTGCTCTTAATCCTCAACTAGATTGAGGGAAAAAATAAATAAATAAAAAGAAAGAGTTGCAAATGTGAGGACTTTCTGTTTTCTGTCACTGTAAAATGAATATCTTTGGAGTTTGAGCTGTTAGAAAAAACCAAACATCTGAAAACACCACTTTAAGCTATGTGAACATGTGGCTATAAAATGACCATTTTATAAACTGAACTAATAATGAAAGATTAACTAAAAAACAATGAAAATCATTGAGTTGCAGCTCTACTGTAGCACTGTTTTTCCCTCAGTTTCTGTCATGTCACGCACCATTTGTTCTTCCACATGGAGGCAACACTTGTCGAAAAGTGTGACCCTGCAGAAAGACAATCACAGGAGGTGACGAGAGCACGAGGGGGGGAGAAAGACGGCAAGAGGCACAAGCCCTTTTAACGCAGCCTGTTCAAGGCGGGAGTGCTGCACCATTATTCCACCTCATCGTTCTGCATAAAAGGTACGGCCACAGAAAGGGGGACATTGTTGCTCCTCAGCGGAGGTGTAGTGAGAGAGACGAACCTGTGTCAGTGTGGCTTGATTGTGTCTTTGTGTGGTTCAGTGTAAACGAGCGGAGAGGCCATAATAAAGGGTCGTCTTGACGGCAATACAGCAGGGTGTCCGTACAAAAGGGTCTACTTTGTAAGGATATATACAGTAGCGCACCTCTTCTCCTCTTACTGATCACTATTTGTCTGTCTGTCTGACCCCCCTCCCCTTCTACAAACACACACCAACTGCTCTGGAAGCGCAGGGAGAAGCTGCTCTCATCTCTAACCACACCATCGGGCCATTTTGTGCGAAGGTGAGAAGAGCCACAGCTGCCTGAACTCTCTCTTGTCACCGTCTCCACATCTCCGCCAGAGCCACGAGGAGAAAGCTTTTATAATTTCTCATAATGATACAGCAAAATCAGACCGCTGCCATTGTCAACTGAGAAAAAGCCCTCAGCTTTACCTAGACAGGATTCAAACCAATGACTTCTGTCTATGATTGCTGGCAAGTGGTTGTCTAGTAGCCTGCTTTCCTTTTGCTGGCAATTAAACTATGTGTAATACAAAGCGCAAACGAGGTTGAAAAGGCAAACTAACAAACACACAACAACTGAATATTTTTTTGTGAACTGTATTTAGGTTGAGGGTATTACTGGAGGGTTTCGGGGAGGAGTAGGGAAATGTATGAGGCAGGAAAGAGACCGAACGAAAAAGATAAGAACAAGGAGGACAGTGTAGACCTGCTACCTAAAGTTTTGACTACCAATTCTGTCAACTGTGAAAAAATCTAGTTCTCCATCTTGTTTTCTTGTATTGAACCCCTGCATCCTTCTGCCACGGCACATGTCTAAATAACCCCCACTGTTCCTCTCGCTCTTCTCTCTTTCAGACTTTCTGTTTAAACCACTGGATTGTTGGATCTGTGTATAACCACACAGAGCAACAGTGGCCATCCTGGAGTAATCCTCCCGTCCCAATCAGCCTTCCATTCTCTTCCTTTGGCCCTGAATTCGTAAAAAAACTGAGGTATGCGAGTGGAGGGTGAATATTTACTGCAGATCAAGAGCAACTGTTTGACTCTCAATCCCAGCTGCAATGCAAGGATTCATTATGGTGGCAGACAAAGAGGCCAAGCTGGGGCATAGTAAGGGTTAATCCACCCGCAAATCTTTGCAGCGCTCTGGCTTTCGCCCTCTGTCGGCCGAGGGGACAGGGGTCTTTACGCCGATCGTCACCCTATCCCCCCTTTGTCCTCTCCCTGGTTCTGTCTGCGCTCATGCCTTCGGCCCTACCTTTCATCCTGTAATCCAGGCCTATGGGATCTGAGCAAGCCTAGACATAATTATCCTCCTCATCCTGAGGGGCCCAGATGCTTTCTTCTCTCCTTCTCTGTTTCATTTCTCTCGCTTTTTTCCTATTCTTTACACAATCTTAATCATAAACGTTTCTCCTGGCAGTAATCGGAAAAAGAGCCACGTCAACCTCTATAACCCTGGCTGCGCAAACTCTCTGTCGAACATGGCAGGATTTCACTTTCTCTCCTATTTTCCCTAACTCATGTTGCAGGTCAATGTAGCTGAATTAAAACAACTGATCTTTCTCTCCTCTGGCTCCAGAAAGAATTGAAGAAAAGAAAAAGACAAAATTAGAGGCACTGCAGGGATTTTGGAGGGAGAGATGGTTGGAGGAAGAGGGAGGGCATCGTTACAACATTCAGCACAAGGCCTCATCAGTCATTCATGATGGACCCGCATCTCTATGTCCACCCCCCTCTCTCTCCCACTTCCTCCCTCTCTCTAACCCCCCCTACATTCACAAAAGTACCCACAGAGGTGCCCCCGTCACTGCCCGGTCACAAAGGGCCTTTAGGCTTCTATGTAATCTCTTAATGAACTGCAGTAGAGAAGAGGGAGCGCTCCTTTTACATAAACCATGTAAAGCAGGCCTCTCTTTTGTTTCTCCCTCCAAACTACAAAATGGATTACTAGGAGAAGGAGGTGTGTGTGGTGTGATGTGACTTGTCCATGTGTGTGTTGGGGGAGACTGGGGAGAGGGGGAAGAGGTAGCGGGGGTCACTCTTATTTTTCGTTAAGAGTTCATGCATACAGACAGTAAAATAGTAAACAATAATGACATTTAATGAACATAGCTGCAGGCCCTGTGGATGGATTCTTCCTTTTTTGTTTTGTTTATTGTGTTTAATAGATGCACACACACTTCAGAACACACGCACTCACACGCAGTGTGACAGAGAGAGAGAGAGAGAGCCCAGCTATTTCTTTATCCTTTCCCCCAGCCTACATATACAAAGGCATTATACTGGCCCTGAGCCTTCACATTTCTAACATTCATCCTTCCTTGAATACTCAAAGAGGAGGACTAAGGCAAACTAAAGGAGAGGCGCGCAGGCAGGAACGACTTGGTCTGTTGAGCATATTGCTGACCTGCTGAATAAAGATATTCACCATTTGGGGTTCTCTGTTAGCAAAGAGGAATAACTGATACACAAGCCTGAGGACTTCCAACAAGCTGTGACAAAGGACAATAAAAGTTTGGGTGTCATTTATTCAACTGACATCACGGGGTAGTTATTTATCAGATATAAACTCAATTTAAAATAGTAGATTTTGGTGTCAATGTTTAAAAATGATCAATTTTTCCATAATCAATATATCCTAATTTGTAATGAGAATAAAAGGAATCACTAGGACAAAAATCATTGCGCTTCATGTGAGATATGTTTAGTCCGTATGTAAGAATTGACATTTAATTCCACCAGAGACCTTGAACTGCAACATTGTTCTTTAACCGACCCCCTAAATAAACAATTCATTAACAGGTGTTTACTTCAAAAGAAAGAGGTGTGTGGTCACACAATGATATCACTCCCTGGCCTTTTATCTCTGAACTCCTCACCCAGACAGAACGCAAAGAATGCGCACATGCACAGCTAATTCCACGGAATGCCTGCTGCATTTGTGGCAGCCTAAAGCTTACTTCGCTCAGAGGGTGGACACGCTTTTTTTCCCCCTCTTTCCAAAATCAAAAGTGACAAGTCAAGTTAAATTTGCAAAAAACTGCTGCTCCAAAATGGAGGTTTCATTCTTTGAATTTTAAAAACACAATCACATTTGTTGGGTGATACCAATATTGAAAAAGAAGGCTTTGCCAAAAAAGCAAGGTGAAGAATGTCTATACGTGGCATGATATTGACACATGGTCTGGTGGCAGGCTTTGGGACCTCATTGTGTGTTCTCTGCGGTGCTGATTTAATTTGTGTTCTTCCACTTTTTCTTTGACTTTATGGGTCTATTTGCGCATCACTCTCAAGCAAACGCCTCCAACCACTGGCTGTTTATATCGCCACAAGGTCAAATGGTCAGCAAGTAGCGATGTACAGATAGTGGCCAACGCTGAACCACGCAGTGCCGTTTGAGATTAAATGTAGGTGTCCAAAGTGGAACCTTGAGGTGTATGAACATTTACAATGTGTTTTCTCCCCTCTTCTATCTCTTAATGTTCATTTTCAGAAGTTGGAGCCTAAGCCACTCAACACAGACGCCTGTTACACCTTCAGAACGTCTCCATTGTGTGTGTGTGTGCCTCACGGAGGAGAACAGGAGACCGAGAGGGAGATGGGCTCTCTGGCTGTACTGGAGCCAAGAGCTGAATTATTGAGTGACTTGGAGTTTGGCCGTGACGAAACGGCCACAAAGAGGGGCGCCCCCCCGCCGAGCAGAGAGCAGGGGGTGTCGGGGAGGAGAAGGACACCTTTTTTTATTTGAAGAAAGGGGTTTAGCCGCCTTTCTGGGCCTGTAGGGAGACAGAGCAGGCAAATGGATGCTCTTGGTGATCTTAGGTTGGGGGATGTGGTATAAGAACAAAGGCAGGAAAAGAGAAGTGAGGTAGAAGGTCTGTGTTTGTTCGCCTTTCACCCTATCACCCGCAGGAGGTCACAGGTAGAGCGTTACTTGAGAAAACACACACACACACACACCGCCGTACGGGACATCCTGAGACCCCACATCCACGCGCTACAGCTCTACGGCGCTTTCAATGCAGGCGCTTAAAGCGGCAAGACACGGCTGTGAACGGTTGGAGCGCGGCGGGTTGGTGGTCAATGCAAAGTTTCCGTCTAACTATACACATTTCCAGCATAGTTCGCTCTAAAGAAACAAACCCCAGTTCGTGTTTAAATGATTCTCATGGAGAAGGCTGGATACAGCGACAGAGCATCACGGGCCTGTGCGCGTCCCGCCAGCTCCACGGAGCCTCGCTCTCCCTCTGTTAGCGCTCCACTCTTCCAGGATGCTTTTCTTATTGCTCTCATTAATATCACCTTCATAGCGGAGGATCAAATTGAACCCCCAGTGTTTGACCAGTATAACTGTGGGGAATAGAGGGACCTCAACGGACCTGAGCTCAGCACAAATTCAAATGTCTGCTTCATCACATTTATTCGGACCTGTTACAAATATGAATTGCAACACGCACAGTCGGAGTTATTATTGACCGAGGAAGCGAGGCGTAAAATTACCTTCAAAATGAATTCCCCCTCCCTGCGCACGAGCTGAACGCGCCACACATCTCAGCAACTCCACAGAAATATGCCCATAAACAACAGATGATATGAGAATGAGTGTAGCTGCCGGGCCGCTCGCTCCGAGGCGGCTCTGTGCCGCGGAGAGAGACGCACGGCCGAGCGGCCCCGAGCTGTCCACTGCGCGTAAATATTCAACGGCGACAGGACGCGAACAGTAAACAGGCCTGTATCCGTGCAACAGTAAAGTGAGAGCCTCACTTCTCCTGACAGGTGTTTGGATGGGTACGAGAGCGGGGTCGTTTCGGGCACATTATCCCGTTTGGTTCAACCTGCGCCTTCATTTTCAAAAATAAAAAGCTAAACTCCGTTTTAAAAGTGTGGGGCGAATCTACAGGTCGGCCAGGGATTTATTTGTTATATTTTATAACTCATGAACAACGGTTCGCTGGTATCTGCGTCTCTCCTTTGGACAAATCGGACCTCTCAGACGCGACTCCAACAGTTCGCCGCTGTGACAATAACAGGCGAAGATAAATTCAAATTTCAAATCATTCTCGCCTGAGAGCTCTTCGTTCTACTCGATGTACACTGAAGTGAAGAATTGTGTCTGTAAAGCTACATTGTGTGAACTCGTTTTATTTGCGCGTAAAATGCCATGGGCGGCGAGCAAAGCACCGTTAAATTCTCCGATTTTTCCGCGGCGTCTGGCACACGGGGAGCGTAAGGCAGCCCGTCACCGGGCTTGTGTGGCACTTACTTGGTATTTGTTGTGTTCCAGTAGATGGACTCCAGGATGATCGCCCGGCACAAGTCCACTTTGAAGGCAATAAACAAAACTCCAAAATAATAAATCCACATCGAATCCCCCATGGTGAGCCTGCGTGCCTCCGGTTGGTGCAGAATCCGTCTCAAAAGAACCAAATCTCTATTTCAACAAAAAATAAATATCGAAATCAGGCGCTCCAGAAGCTACTGACCGCGGCGATGTCGTCACTTTATATCCCGATCCAGTGGCGATGCGCACTGACCACAGAGCCCGATCAGAGCATCTCCCGGAGAGAGAGCTGCCACGGAAAGGCGCACGGCAGCAGTTCACTCGGCAGACAGTGCGTTAATATTCTCCCCGCTCAGAGCGCACACTTCAACCCGCTGCAATACATCCCTCAGAGAGAAGACGTGCTGGTGTCCGCTGTGCACCGGGCGGCGGATGGAAAGCAACACGAGTATAATCCCCCTGCGTTCAAGTCCAGCATCCAGAGCCGCGGCGGCAGAGAGCAGGACTGTGGTGGCTGACGGTGGAATGGTGAGATGTTCCCCTTTCAGCTGGTGCCGGTGGTGGTGGAGGAGGTGGTGGTGAGCAACAAACTGTGGGTGACAGCAGCCGAGAAATGAGAAAGGCTACACAATGGGATCGGATGGTCAAAACGAAGAAAATGATCGAATATGAGAATGAAAGAAATCAAAAGAGCTGGAATGGAAATTCTCATACTGTGGCTGCACAGAACAAGTGCTGCAGCTGAATCCTGCAGATCCGTCCCACGCGCAGGGATGAAGCCTCGGCGACGCTCAGGAACCTGGATGGAAACTAACTGCGAGACTCTGAGACTCACAATATTAGCTGGAGTTGGTCATGCCCAGGCCCCGCCCCGCGCCGCCGCTGATTGGTCCCTCGGCGGGAAAGTCAATAGGGGCCCAGCCGTCAATCAAGATAGGGCAACTGGTTCAGTGGTGAGCGACACGGAGAGAAATTACAGCCCAGACCTACTTTTGTTCATATGCGGGTGAAGTAACTTGACCCCAGCAAAGTGCCAAACATTACATATTACATCTAAAAATGTATACGACAATAATAACAAAGGTGAAGCCACTTCTATTAAATAATAACAACACCCTCCGTTTGACTGACTCCGCCTGACGACCCAGACCAGACTCCATCTGCACTCCTGGTTTCTGCTCTTCGCGAGGAGCCTTGGTCCCGTGTTCGTGTGGATGAGCCCCAAACTACGAGCCCAACATTTGGCCCCACAAGGCTCGTTCACATGACTGTACTGAGCCACGGTGCGCGTCCCCGGCCACTGCGCGGCTCTAATGCACATCATGTTCATTCGCGAGGCAAGAGCGCCCACTAGCGGAAAACCCACCCCAGAGACAGCAGAGGAGAGTCACACAAAATCAAATATGTTTTTGAACATCTAAATTAAAGTTGCAAGTGTTTTAATTTCTAACATGTTAAGAAAAATAACATTATAGCGTTTAAAATGTTTATATTTATGTTTCACACAAGGTATTTTTAAAGGGAAATTCCTCGTGCTTTTTTAAAACCTCAAACAGTTGATAACAGGGTTTTGCATTTTATGTTAACTATGTTTTTTTTGTTTTCCCCGATAAAACAACTTTAAATTTCATTATTCAAATGACTACGCTATGTATATTGTATTATACAATTCGACCCGATAAAGGGTTCGTTTTTACCATTTCCATTTAAGTCCCTTAAAGAACAATTCTAATGGCAAACATTCACACGTCCTGGAAGCACTCCATTTCTAGTCAATGGTCGCTAATTAGAGCAGCGCACACAGACACACACAGACACACACAGACACACACGGTGTCACCTCTGCTGGGTGAAGATTTGTCACCTTCTCACGACTTAATTCGATCAGATCGTGGAGGAAGCGGCTGTGTGTTGGGCCGACGAGCAGGTTGATGTGACACGGCGAGGGCCGCGGCCACTCACGCTGCGGATGTTTATTAGAGCTGCGCGATGGACATTACACTGATGGGACTGCAGGGACACGAGTATCAGGGACGTCCAGTGAACGGAGGACGGACTATTATGACAGTGCGTATACCTGCAAACTTCCACTCCGCGCATATCTTGGTGCTCCTGTTCGTTTAGTGGCTCCACAATAATTTGTTCACAGTCTGAGAAACTTTCAAAAAGATTTGTAGTTCATCTCCTGTAGGAAATTATACCCCAACTTACCTTTTCTCCACAGTCGGTTTCAATGTAAAAGTAAATCAAGTGTCTGTGATATATTCATAATTATTAGTTTTATATAAAGATATTTTTTCCATTTAAAACATCCCCTAAACATGCGTACAGCCTTACAAGTCCTTTAACGTGTGTTTCTGGCGGTGCGTTAAAGTGTCTGGACTTTATGAAATTGCGTGAGCCACAGTTCAGTTCCATGTAAAGTTCCACAGATTTGCGGTGTCCTGAAATGATGTAGTGAAAACTGTGTATGACGGAGCAGCTCGAGTTTCTTTATTTTTAAACCCTTTCCTTCCTGCCTCTGAGAGGCTGAGACCACTACTGAGTTGTCCCGGCTCGAGACCAGGCCGAAGAAACACACGCACACACGGTACTTCACTCACCAGGAAGATTTACTGTTGTTTTTTATGTTACTAATATTAAGTCGAACATTTCCTTGTTAACGTAAAACCTTGATCAACTTCAACTTAACCGTTGAAAGTATACTGCAGAAATTTGAACGCCATTCAGAATAGCCCACCTTATAAAAAATCCCGTTATTTTATAAAGCTTAATGAAATCTTTATATATATATATACACATGTTTTAATCTTTTTTCTTCTTTCTATCAGCTGGTGCACATTTCCATTTAAAACGGTTTTGTTTACTGCTTTATTTGAGCCGTTTTACTCACTAAACTGCTCGTTTATTTAAGGCCACTTGTTGGAGGACATCGGCGGATGGCTGTGGGCCGCACAGGCCGAGGAGGAGCATGTTTATTCAGCAGCGCTGCGGCTCGGACTCCGCTGCGGCAGCACGCACGGATCATCCTCCTCAGCCTCTCCGGCGGAGGTCCGTGATGGACTGTGGGGCTGAGCTCTTACTGGCTGCGATTTTACTCTAAAAAAGTAGGTCCGCTCCCTCATCATAGAGAAGTGTCGAGCGTCACTCGCTTATTAACTGTCTACATGTTGAGGTGTTCGGAATCGTTCGATCAAATTGTTTCCGTGCTGTAAACACATGACTGAGGCGGGTTTGAGATGAGCCGTCCCACGAGGCTTCACACGCTGGAAACACCAGAGGCTGGAGTGGCTAACTCACACGGCTTTGTTCATATAGACTTTTTATATTTAACTAGACGATGGTGTGCTGTTTCTGCATGAGGACGTGTATATGTATTAGAGTACAAACCCACCACCGATACCATTGAAATCTGCCCCTGTACAGCTCAAACTGCTGTTTATTTTATTACTTCATACGAAACAATGAGTAAACTAAACTTTAAATCTAATCTAATTTCAGTTTACTCCCCACTTCTCCTTAACTAGTGGATTGCAGTTTAACCCATAGTGAAGAATTATCAGTGAATTAAGAACATCACACACACAACAGTGTAGGCATTCGATGGATTTACTCAACTGTTCAGTCCCTTAACAAATGGGGGAAATTACATGACAAATTCAAAATCCCACATTACATAGTCATTATACCCACCTGAGGTCAGCCTCAGTCACAACCACACACACGGTCATTCGCTCACACACTCACACTAAGCTCAAACCTCATCTTACCTGAACTTGTCCATCCAGTACGAATCAAGACTTACCACGTGAGGCGCATTGCCACGTTCATTTACTACAACAAAGTTCAGGGACAGAACATCGAGTCTATAGTTGGGAGTTTTCGTGCATTTCACTGTTTTCCCACAGAGTCTGATAAAACAAAGCTCAAGTATTTACCATTACTGTAACGTTTCCTTTTGTAATTGGGGATCAATTTCTTAACACACTCTTTACTTGAGGGGGGTGGGAGCGAACACATCACAGCAAGGCTAACAACATTACATCATACAGGAAGCATCCCCTCTCCTCCGTTACCCACAGGCCCACTTATCATAGACGGGACACATATCCTGCTGAAGGTTTGTGGTTCAGTCATGGGCAGCTTGGTAGTCGAGGCTGAGTTCACTTGCAATGCAGCAACTTCAAATCTACATAAGCTTTACATATCCTCTCTGGACATGCTGCTTTGTTAATGTTTTAGTGACAAATAATATTAGCAGTATCTCAGTTAAAGAAACTGTGGATTTCTATGGTGATCAGATCACATATTCACAGGAAGTAAGGTGGAAGAAACAAACCTGTCAGCTGGATGGGAAGTTAACTTTGAAAGGCTGTGCTGTGATTTGTCACCATTGTGTCAACCACTTCAGCTATTTGATTTAAAAAAAAAAAAAAATTTAGAGCAGGAAAACCACACGTCCACTCCCAGGCTGCACATGAGCTTTTACAGTTAGCTGACCTAGACAAACTAGACATCTTCTATATCAGGGACTGGCATTCTATTGTAGTTTGCTGACATGTAAGAAGAGTACAGGTGCACAGTTGTTCACTGTTACACCAAAATTAAGACTTGCAGGGCAAGGGACGTGTTATAGCATTCTACATCAAAAGTTCAAGTTCCCTAAATATGAAAATAAACTGGAAAAAAAAGCAAACAAGTCCTCTGTGCCATAGGGATGAGAAGGGTGGAGGGAGCACTCCTCTTCAGGGCCAGAGAGGGACAAGGGCCTTCATTGGGACAAGCAAGTTAACACAATGGTCTGTTTGAACCCCTTTCCTCGGCCTTCCTTCAGCACTTCCAAAACGAAGCGAGCGTTCCACAGAGGAGGAGTGGGGTCAAATGATGAAGGAGAGCTGGATGGGAATGAAGGCAGGGCATGACATGTGGACAGCGGGGGAGCAGTTTTATTCAGTGGCCTTGAGGGAGAAGGAGAGCTTGGGCCTGGACTTGCCCTTGCCGAGGATTATTTTCTGCTCCTCCTTCTGCTGCTTCTGACGGTCCTGCTCCAGCTTCATGCGCTCCTCGTGAATCTTTCTCTGTTCCTCTACAATACGCAACTGCTCCTCAGCCTGTCAAAAAACATACAAAGCAAACACAGCATAAAAAGCAAGGTCAGATAAGGATAGAAAAGAATGACATTCAAACAAATGTCCACCAACTGCTGGCAGTATTACACTCTGCTTCTATTTCTGTATGTGTAGCTGTTTTCTAATGTTTCAGTTTGTCCAAATCAAGCCTTGCAAAAACACTGTTTTAATCTTACATGGCATACATGCAAACCTTTAATCTAACCATGGCTCATAACCATCAGTTTAAAGCCACTAAACGGAAGACCCCCTTTATATAAAAGATTTGTCTTGAAAGATACACACCTGACCTTAAAAGTGAATAAATCAGACATGGGGGTTCTGTTTTTCTTACTATACCAACTGTACATTTGCTAAAATAGCGAGCGGCATCAGGAATCACCGAATGCGATCGGGATAATTTGGTCAGACAGTAAGTGTGTCATTCAGTGTGTGATCTAAACAGCATACAAAACAATAAATCTAAAAAAAGGAAAGAAAAAAACTAAAACAGCAGCTTTGCTAGTCACAGAGCAGGGCGTACCAGTTTGGCCTGAGCATCGGCGATCTTGCGGTTATTCTCTTCCAGGATTTTTTCCAGCTCCTCCCGCTTAGATTTTTCTTCTTCCTAGATGGGTGACACGGTGCCATGTTAGCGCATGAAAAGATTACAGCCACTTTCTGTACATACATACACACACTTGCCCTCTAATTGTGTCTCACTCTCTCTCGCTGTCTCACAACCTCACACACACACGCACGCACACCGCAAATTCTTTACACCATAGAGAAGTTTGTTTAGCCTCTCGCACATGATGCCTGTCTGGTTGTAAAATAAATAGACGAGGCAAAAAAACCACAAACAATGAACCTTCTATCCCTTACCTCTACTGTTAAAACCTTCCTAAGAATATATAAATCCAAGCCCCACCTAGGGCACTCATTGGATTACTGTGAAAGACATTCAAATTTAAAAACAAGAATTCAAACTGGGGGAAACCCACTCATCACATTCATAAACAGAAAACAGATATCATTGACAGACAATACAATCTAGAGGAAAATACAATTGCTGTTTTTTTAACATCATTATAAGCAAGAACAAAGGATACAAATAAAGGAGGGAATAGTTTTGGCTCACCAATGCACGTATACCTACGCATTTTCCTTGCCTGTGTACCTACACAACTGGTGAAACCATTCGGCATTAAACGGTTGAATATTTACTGTCGTCCGGACTGTGTGGCCCCTGCAGAGACAGAGAAGCGCTCCTGGGGTGGGAGGGAGGGTAAGTAGGTATGGGGGGGTTCTGCCATACCGCGCCCTCGGCATTCCTCTTTATTACTCTGATCTCTGTACTGCTTAGCCTGTGCCTGCAGCCGCAGCATTCTTTTTCTGATTTACCTTTTTTTTTTTTTTTTTTAACAGTGGTTCAGTCCCCAACAAGGCAATAGAAGAGTGAACAGAGTAGAGTACAAAGAGGTGTCTGTGTGTGTTTGAGGAGGACCGGACCACGGTACACTTACAGTACAGGACACAAGTCACAGATGAGCTGAAAGGCTGCAGGCCAGCTCAGGTGCTAGTTAGGAAGGTGGTGAGTTGTGTTTCCAAAATAAAAACAACACAAATGTATTTACAAAAAACAACAAATTTAGCAGCAGCCCTATAGGAGAAGCAAGTCATGAGTGGAAAAAAAACACAGTACATTTGTTTTTCTTGGGAGAAAAGGCTCTTTATCTGATAAAAATGAAAATTTGTATATTAAGAGATGAAGGTTAGACCAGAGAAAGTTCAACTTCTCAAAGAGGAAAGAGGAAAATGTAGTGGTCCATCATTATGTTTTTCAGGGCTGAAGATTCTCAAAATAAGGAATGGTAAAGAGAAAGTAAGGGAGTAATAAAAAAAAAAAACAACGTGTAAACCTGTAAATTGTCTTTGAATTAAACAAACATTTCTACACAACAAAGTTAACTTCAAGGTGAGAGTTACAGAGATGGAAAATGTGTACTCAAACTTCAAAATCCCTCATTAGAGCAAAGACAAAACGGATGCCTATTTGATTTCACTCTTGGCATCTAATTTACTGTTGATCCATTAAAGCTTTGAGTCTGACTTCGACCTTTTAGTTATAGAAAAGCTTTGCTAAAGGTACCGACCACGTCCATAAGCGTATCCAGGATGGAGGGTGCGAGATTTGGTGAGAAGACCGAGTAGTGGCAATGCAAAAGATGGGATAGGGGTCAATTAGTCCAAGTAGGTAAAGATGGCACACCCAGACTACATTTTTCACCCTAATAGTCCCAAGCCACTGGCTGCTCCGTATGCAAGTCGGGGTCACTAGGCTTTAGCTGTCACTCTCATTTATAATACATTACTACTGTTGTATAAACAAACCCCTTTTTCTTAATGGCGCCTGGTGAGGAGGGGCACAGGGTTTGTCAGACAGATGTCTTCATTTACTGTTCAAAAAGGGGAAAAAAGAAGCAAAGGAGCTCATATTAATGTTAAAAAAGCCTGGGAGGGTTCTTTCAACTACTGTATTATGAAGACCAATAAAGGATTGGCTTTCTTTCTACTACCTGAACTGAGAGCCGGCTAATACGGTGCATCAGAAATAAGATTATGTTACATTCTATTAAAAACTTGATTTAAGCTGGTTGTGCATTTTTAGGCAATCAATTAATTTTATTAATATATAAAAATGGCCAGTGACGATAAAATTCAAGTCTCTACAAAATAATTGCTCTTATTAGCAGAGATACTTCAAGGTATGAAAGTAAAAGATCAAACCAAATTAGAGAAGGAAGTCGATTTTGTAACCCAGCCATAGCAAACTCTCACAGGCAGACAAGGAAATCTTGAGTCGCCGAATTTAACAGAGACAATACTCGCATACCTTCATTAAGTACGAAGCATGTGAAACCAAAAGTCCAGTACTTCTGGCTTCCCCATGCAAAAGCTTGAGAGCCTGTTCCCCATTGAGTGACAGATGTTCCTGCACAAAGTTTTTGATTTCACAAATGAGAAATTTACAGTTAGACTGATACCTGATTGAGTAGGGCTGGTGCAAAGATCAGCTTGTACACCCAAAACCCAAAAGATCAACCCAACTACCGAAAGAACTTGATTTTCAAACTTGCATTGTTCCACCTACTGAATATATTATATTTAGTATACTGTGTGCAAATTATTGATTAATTTGAACCAATTCAGGCTTCCAGGCTCTGCGAGTACCCTCCCTGCAGTGAATATTTTTACCATGGCTGGATTACATTTAGAAAAGGGGAGAGGTGGTTCCTCAATCCCCACCATCCCTGCATGTCCCTTAGAAAGTCAGAGCAAGTGACTGGGAGGGAGACAGGGACAAGGAGGTAAGGGGTTGCAGAGATATGGAAGGAAGGGAGGGTCTGCATTCCAAACGACCGAGCATTACCTCTCTGGCCTTCTGCGCTGCCAACTCTGCCTGCCGCTGCCTCTCCAGCTCCTCTAGAAGCTGCCGCTCCATGATGCGCTTTGCTTCCTCAACACGTCGAAGAACCTCCCTTTCGATCTCGTCCTTCCTCTTCTCCAGCTCCTCCTCAACCCGCTTGGCCACCAGCTCCTCCACTCGCCGTGCCGTTTCCTCCTCAATCAGCTTCTCCTCTATCTCCTGCTGCCGACTGGAATACAGATCAAGAGACAGAAAATGAGAGGAGGGAGAGCAGAAATACAGTGGGATTGTTTACAGGAAATTTAGGCTTGAAACCTATCAGCCTGATCTGGTCTCACACTAGAGACACAAATATAACAAAATTGTCACAGCAGGGCCGACCACAGGGCCATAATGTTGCTGGTTATTGTGGTCACTCCCCATTGATTGCAACAACTCACCATTAGGCCCTGCATACGTCAGATTTGTCGCCAAGACAAACTGCTTGATTAAATATGTATGATCATACAGACAACTGAACAGGAAGAGGCATTAATTAAACTTCCCCAATGTAAATCTTTCAAGATCTAAAAAGTGAGATTAAAAAATTAGGCATAAAACTAAATAAAATAAAAACTATTCAACCACTTCTGCACCGTTATTGTATTATATGATTATCATCATTAAATATATGTATTTAATTTTTTTAATTCTAAAAAATGTACTTGTCCACTTTGATTTGCTGCTCCAGAAACTGAAGGTACACAAGGATTTCTCCTCTCGCTGTGAACTCCTCAGATGGAGTTTTTCAGCCAGCGTTGGTGGAAATAAGGCTGTTACATCAGTTCCCTCTTCTTAACTAATGTTTCACGTTTCAGTTTCGCACACAAACAAGCTTTGCACACACACAAAATGTGACTCACGAGATGCAGGACTTCATAGTGGAATATCGTAGTTTTAACTTTGCTGTTAACATGCTAAATGCATGTAAAATGTTCATTGAATAGTTTTTTTGCTCAGCTTCTCTCCACTACCCACATTGTACAGGTAACAAGAAAAGAAATCGAATGCGAGTCAAACAGTCTGTTTTACTTCAAGTGCATTGTGGGGTTTGATATATAAGGCTCCCGCAGCTGACAAAGGTAGATCATTCCCTCTAATGAGAATCTACATCTTGCATAAAGATACTCATCAGAGTAGGCGAAAGGATTTTGCCGGTCTCTGAAGACCCTTGCCCTCCTCAGAGACCCTCTAAGTGAGCTCCACAGGATCCTCTAAGAGCGTGGATGTCAGATTTCCAAGGAATTGATTGGTCAGTGGGTGGTGCTTTTATACAGGTTTATCTCTTATCTCCAACTTAATCTGCTCCTGAGCAGGTTAGCCATTCAGCATAAGTTACCATGGTGATTTACCCAGATAAAAAGTGAACGAACTTCGTAGAACGGAAAACTCTATACCTGACGTTACCCCAATAACCGCAAATCCTGCTTCGTAGTACAGTCCCCAGGTCTCTGGGAGAGAATGAGAATTACACCCCATTGTGTGACCTGGCTGAACATCATCATTCCAGACGCGTCGATTGAAGTAGTCGGTTGAATGAAAGAGGGATTCTGAGAAGAGCAGAGGAAGACGTGTGTGCCTTTACGTGAAAAACAGGGCCTGTACTACGAGGCAGGATTTGCAGTTATCGGGGTAACTTTAAGTTTAGTTCATGATTTCCGGTACTACGAACCTCTTTCACTTGGGATTGGGGTAAATCACCATGGTAACTTATGCTGAACAGCTAACCTGCTAGTTAGAGATAAGAGATTAACCAGTATCAAATATCCACCCACTGACAAATCGATTCATTTGAAACATGACATCACCGTTCTTAGAGGATCCTGGGGAGCATCTTTATGAAAGATATAGATTCTCATCAGAGTGAATAAGAAAAACCTTTTTCAGCTACAATTTTGGCTCATATAACGCCATATTCACTTCAATTTTCAGGGCTGTTTAGCTTCACCAAATGACAACCTGAGTTTGTTTGCTTGCTTCATTGTCAACATTTATCCAGTGTTCGTTCTTATAGTAATGTTATTTTATTTTTATCAAATGGCGGCAACGTTTTATGGTTTATTCCCAGGTGTGTGAACTGATGGGGATGTCAAGCCACCACAGCACAACATGTTGTAGGTTCTAAAGATAATATGCTGCAGCCCTCTTGTCTTTTCTGGTGTCCCTTCATAAAATACAAATTCTGCAGTGTGGTGATATTGCTGTAGCAGTGCAACAGGCTGCTGTTAGGTGTATATAGGGTGCAAAACTGCAAAAGAACTATGACAAATGCTGAAATAAAAGTAGGTGCAGCCTCACAGATGAAGGACTGCAGTTAGCACGTGGTATAGTGGAATGGGCAAAAAGTTATGCTTCTGACCAGTCATAGTCACTGTTACCCATTAACATGTCATTCATGACTGACACATGTAAAACCACATTGAAGGTTGGCTCAATTACAGCCCAGTCCAGCCCAAGTATTCCAAAATCCCAGCCCTTTACCAATCAATTATCAATGAACCTATCCAACTCAGCAGCAAAGTCTGGTGTTGAAGCAGATGGACACCTGTCATCCATCGTACCTACTAAAAGTGTTGTTAAATTGCCCCACACACACGCACAAACTGCACTATGAACAGGAAACACAGATTTGGGTGGTGTGTTTTCAAACTGCTACTGACCACTGTTAACACACAACCTACGTTCCCTGGTTTAAATTTCATCCAGTCAGGTAATGGGAAACCAGAGACCTTACACAACCCAGGACCATGTCCTTCCTTCTCTGCCTGGTTAAGTGGCCCTGTGGCTAATACACTGTAATGAATAAAAAGAGCCACGCAGAAGGCAAGGTGTGGGGACAGGGGCTCAATTCTCAGTTGTCTTTGTGCCTCTGGCTACCACACACACCTCCACAATAGTAGCTTCGCTGACCAACAATAACCAGACAATGATTGTTGCGTGTGGCAAACACTGAATTGTTTTACAATGCAGACTACAGTTTTACAATTTTATCAGTACATCCTGAAGCAGCTAATCCACTCTGGAATGCACATTCAGATAATTGGTATTTACATTGGGGCAGAACGTTCCTTTACTGCATGCCAACAGCATGTAAACCTTTTCAGTTTGTCATTAAATATTTGTACTCAATACCTCACAGTATCAACAATATTTCTAATAAAACTTGCTGTGGCAACACCATAAAAGCTCAATATCTAATAGTGAGGGCTAAAACTGATTACATTATTAGAACATAATATTGAGTACTGATTATTGTTGTTTAACAATCACTACCATATGAAACTCCAATAAAAACTTCATTTAAAAGAATTGAAGCAGTATAAAATTATGGTTCATTTGATAGTTTTTTTACTTTGGAGGTATTCAACTAAAAAATAAGTTACAACCTCATCAAACCTACGCAAATTGTGAATGTTATGACTCATTAGTCCAACGAATTTAGTTTAGTTCGCATTTGTCAATAGCAGAAATAAAAGTGGGGGGTAGGATCTAATTCAAGAGGGGCGCTGGCCCCAGTGGCTGCCTGTTGAGTGAAGGATAATATTCTCCCTTGTAGTCATGGCGCTGTGGAGACGAGCTGATGTTAGCATGCTCTGGCGGCTAGCTTGTTAGCATTGACTTAGCCAGGAGCTAACGTTGTCTGTACAACTGAACGCAGCCGAGCTAGCATTTAGCTTAGCATTTATTGCAGTTCCCTGCGCGTAGGGTTACATATCGTTAAAAATACTTACATCTTCCTTTGTCTTTCCATTTCGGCCTTTCTTTCTTCCTCTTCCTTCCTCTGCTTCTCGTCCAGGGCATTTCTCTTGCTCAGTGTCCGGCCGAAGATGTCGAGGCGCTCCGGCGGCGTGGCTACTCTTTCTCTGCGGGACGAAGTTGTGGTGGATCGAGACCGTGAACGAGACTCTCTGCGCCGGTTCCTTTTAGATTCCCGGGACTTGGAGCGTTTCTTCGTCCTCTCCTTGTCTCTGGACCGCGACCGAGACCGGGTCCGTTTCTTGCTGTGCTTGCTGCTTTTGGAGTGTTTGGAACGGGACGAGCTGCGGCTCCGGGAGCGGCCCATGTTGTCCACCTCCACAAGTCGAGCGCTCTCAAACTGCTGTGTCCTAGCGGCTGTGCACAATATCTAGAAGTCCGTCAAACCTGCTTCTTCTTGAAGGTGTTATCTATAATATCGGACCAAATGGAAGTGCTTTAGCAGGCCTATTTGGGTTAAATAATGATTTGGAAATGGTTATTGTTTTGTCCTGATAACTTGCTATGTAAAGAAAGATGGCGGAATGTCGACTTTAAAGTTTCCCAACAGGCACCGCGGCTGTCGGTATTTCCCGGCGGCCTTCGGCTGCAGTCGGTCTCGTCCCAAAGCTGTCGGTGGGCAGCGTCCGGAGATGTCCTATAATCATCGAATTCTTAACGATACTATGTGATTTGTTTTACTATATATTTGACATAACTTATAATGATTTCACCAGTTAGTGACAAGTATCACAAAAATTCAGCTCAGCGTCCCTGAAAAATCATGAATAAAAGTCAGGATTTGATACGCCCCGATGCAGTAGGTGGCGGTGTATCCGCTCTACTACTAAAGTAACACGAGAAGAAGCTTCGTACCTCAGCGTGACTTTACCATGAACAGTGGAGTGTTAAGAAATGTAAGTTGGAATGTTGGAAAATAAAATATTGAATGTTCCAGTGCTGAATTAACATAATGCATGCTGGTTGGAAATGTTGTCCCACCGTTTCCAGTACTGCAGAACGTCACCATGTCACATGACATTGATACATCACTGGAGCAAGACGTATGTTTGTTCTAATCTATGTTTCAATAAAAGAGTGAGAAAAAATTACGTAAAGGATAACAATACAACCTAAAAGAGCATTACTTATCTTCCACCAACAAACCCCGAAACAAAAGTTTTTTTAAGCTGAAAATTAAAACTATAGTTTAAAGTGTGAAAATAAATAACTGCCAGAAGGATTATTGAGCCATTTTGCCACGCCCATTTCAAATTACTCCAGAATACGTACATTTTTACCACTTTAGAATTTTCTGCAAAGTTTCAGGAGTTTTCAAGCATGTTTAGGCCCTCAGAAAGCCAATTCATTTGCCTGAAAAATAATCATTACAATTTCAATAGGGCCTCCGCACTGTCGGTGCTCGAGCCCTAATTATGGATCTGAACTTCATAGAATAAAAATCTAAGACATGTCTTGCTTTTCTGTGAAGCTTTCAGTCAATCAGTTGTGTTGTAACATGAGTTGCTGCAGCTGAGAAAACAACTGACCGTCTGACTGTAGCTGTCTTGTCCTACGATGTTTCAGGGTCATGTACTGTGTTTAGTCCGGCATGCATCACATCGCATCAGCACTCCACAGGCCCACATGGGGTGAAATGCACCTCGTATCAGGTATAGATAGAAGCAACCCACATTGATGACGACGACAGGACGTACATATGTCAAGTCTTTAGTAAGATTAACACATTCACACATTCATACAGTTTTTTTTCTATGTGGGGTTCAGTATCTTGCCCAAAGATAATTCAGCATGGGGAGGATCGCTCTACCCCTCAGCCACAGCTGCCCCAGAGAAACCGATACGAAACCAAAACTAAGATCAGATCAACCAGATAAAATGTAAACAATGTAACAAGGACATGAAGTTTGGCTCAGATTTTCAGGTGTGAAAACACCCTTACTTTCTCAAGATGAACAGTTGGAAAGAAGTGAATAAACAGAGTATTAGACAGTATGAGTCTGTGCAGTCAGGGTGTGGAGCACACCATGATAAAATGTTTGCATTTTGTGGTGAAAAACTGTTAAAATATTTGAATTTTTTATGTTATGGTGGAATATTGCTGCAATTTGGCCTACTGCAGTCAGAGGATTTTCCATTCTTTTTCACACAGTGTGCAATTGTTAGTTTTTTCATACAGCATAGGTAAGTTTGCACTTAAATTAGTTTCGATCCTATTGAGCAGAGAGTTGTAAATTAAATTGAATGAGTAACACATTGGTGCTGCAGTGTGTTTTGGTATTGAGATTCCTTTGTGTTTATATTGTAAGGTAATCATTTTCTTTATGGCCCATTAACAATGTTATACTCTTCACTATCATTTGGCTATTATCAAGTGCACATGAATCACTGTGTAGACCATGTACAATTTAACCTAATGAGTCAATTGCAATGCATTTGATTTTTGATTTTGGACTGAGCCCAAGAGAGAAGAGAAGAGAGAGAAACCCAACAGTTCCCACAATGAGTAGGTAACTTACTTGGTGGCACTTAGGAACAACATGTAAAAACCTAATGTATGTCTGGATTGTGCAGAAACATCTGCACTTATTCACCAACGACACTGTCAACCGAAATGACCCTTTGAAGTGTTACTTGTCAGGTAACTCAAGAAACAACCGAAACACAACATTGACATTATAAATGAATCCACTAGCAATGTGCGCTTGCATCTATGTGACTTTCCAAATGATATGTTAGGCTGTAGTGAAACAGGTTCAACCTATTTTGTCTCCAACCTCTGCATCAGCATACATTCCAATAAAAGAGAAGGGCTGGGCTATTTTTCATGCAGAGTGGAGATCAGTGTGAACACATGTGTTACTTTGCTGTCTTTAACATCAAGCAGGGCAGAACTACACTGATTTTAATTCTTATCCCTGTTTGACCTATATTTAACTGTGTGTGTGTCCATTTTTAACTATTGTATTAATGCACTGACAGGGGCTAAAATTATGCTTTTATCTGAGCTTGTAAAAATAGCGACAAGAGCATCAGATAACCAACCAAAGAGAGAACAAGGGGAAAAAAACACAACTTAACAACGACACAGTCCTGCGCAAAAAGATTGCCTTCCTACTCTGGCAAAATGAGGCCATTGTGAGGAGTCTCCCCAGAGTGCTGTGCTCAAAATAAACTGCCATTACTTTATTTAAAAACACATAACTCGAAAGTCTAGAGAACCAACTTTAAAAAGGTCACATCAGTCAAGCTAAAAATGAAAGTGCTTCAACTTCAGAAACATTTTTTGTCATTACTTTTTTCTTATTACCTGCAGCTTACAGCTTCTTAGAGTCTAATTTTAGAAGAAAGAAATCATTTGTTCACATGGAGTATATCAAGAATACTTTCAGTTGCTTAGAACTGATAATGGTTGACAGTTTCATACTTACAAAGGGCTTTAATGTAGAGTAACTGTGGATTCATCTGCAAGTCTGTATAGTGTGTGAGCACCACCACAGAACATGCATTTCCTCAGAATTAAAGCAAGAAATGATGTTATAACGTTACCAGAAATTTGAGGGGAAGGTCTTGGTTCATCTGTGGCTTCCTTTGCCTGCCCTCACTCTCTCTCTCTCCTTTTTATTCCACTTCCAAAGGGTTGGTTTTGTGTAACTTATGGTTGTCTTATATTTTAATGATCCAAAAAGTCTGTTCCTGGAGATGAGCGGAATATGCATTAAAGTGGCAGAAACGTCCAGTTTTGCTTGTGTAACAGGAAGTGTTTAAAGCTGCTTTTGATAATTAATAGAGGTGAAGAGGAAAAGAGTTCCAGTGCGGCTCTGGTGTGAAAAAATAAGCTGAATTGGAGAACCAGTGGATCGTTAAATGAAAGAATTTGCAGAGCTGCTCTGCTTTGGGGCTAAGTGGTTTGGGATGAATGTAGAAGGAGAAGCAAAAACATGAGCGGAGAAGATGGGGCGTTAGAGAGGGATTCAAAGAGCACAAAAAGCAGGTTTCGTGTTTCTCTAATCCTTATTTGAAAGGATGCCCTGCGAAGATAATGTCAGCAGAAACACTCTGGATATGTTGATGTCAGTCGAGGCTTCAAGGTGTATGTGTCAATGAAGTAACACCTATTCCTTTGGTTGAAGAAGTTTTAGCCAAACTGATGACATGGAAGAACCACCAGGATTCTGCCTCAGCACCTTGTAACTACCTCTGTGTATGAAACAAATTCATAAATGAGCCACTTAGAGCAACAGGCTTATGACAGCCTGCATGGAGTTTGCCAAACAGCATTGAAAGGACTCTGGGAGCAGAGTGGAAGCATAGAGGAAAATTCACTAACCCCTACTCATATAGAGACAAAAGGAAAAAATGCTTTGAGACACTACTCAGGTCATTTTCTCTCTGGAGGTAACTACGTCATTGTTGCCGGATTATGACGTACAACAACATCGGCCAGTGGAAAATCCTGTAATACATTTTAAATGTATTTTTTTACACCTAGTATTAATAGTTTTAGGTTAAAAACATTAAATGACCATTTTTGACAATAGAAAGGAACTTGTTTGCTGCAGTTTGTGCTGTGATGCTCTGATTTGTCTCATACAGGTTACAAAAACTTAGATGCATCCCTCACTGCAGTAGTGGAAACACAAGTATGCTGAGGGGAGCTTCTTCTGATCCCAGCGGCATCTATGGATTTAAACTAACCTCAATAATCTGACTTGTCAATATAATTCCAAACTGCAGAGACTCAAAAGGCATTAATGAGTCTGGAAAGTGTTACAGTTCCCCCTCTACCAAATCCCTTTAAAGTGATTTCAGTAAGACAGGGTGGGAAACCTCTTTATCAAGGACCATTTCACTTTTCATCAAATCCTTTGAGGGCCATACTATTGAGCACATATATCCCACCAGTCTCTCCAATACAATGGCTGGAACTGCTTCTCCCTGGCACATGTCAGATGGTTGTGATGATGATTTCAGCAGATTTTAACCCAAATCCTCACCTTTGGTAGAACCATGCATAGCTTGTACAGACAGTCACACGTCCCTTGCTTCAAACTCCGCACACAGAAATAACTTGTTGGGCCTTATTAATTATGCCTTTTGTTTCATTGCAGGCTAAGGTGAAAAACTGGAAATTTATTGCAGTTCTTTTCAGTGTTTTTAATTTGCAGATTTCTGTACTTTTTGTATTTTTCTTAGTTGCTTTTTGTACTTAGTAATTACATCACAGGCCAGATGGAATTGTCTTGTGGGTCATATTTAATCTAGACGCCCCCCACCTCTGCTGATAAATGCTCTAAGAATTTCCAATGTATATCTTTATGCACATGTAAAATTTCTTAATTTTAGTATTTAGTTTGATCAGTATCGAACAGTCCAAACCTTAAAAAAAAATGTATTTTATATTTCCTGCCCTGTGGCTACTCTTTAGGGGGGAAAACACTTAACAAACACAGGATCTCTTTTTAAGAGCCCGGCCACATTCTCACATTGTCATGTGGATGGCCCAGGGGAACACACCCCTGCACCCTATGAGAAGAGTTCTTTCATGAGGCAGAGAGGCAGACAAAGAGGGAGGATGATGTGAGGTGGAGATTTAAGGAGAGCTGCGATAGAAAAGACATTCAAAGTTTGTGTGTGTGTGTGTGTGTGTGTGTGTGTGTGTGTGTGTGTGTGTGTGTGTGTGTGTGTGTGTGTGTGTGTGTGTGTGTGTGTGTGTGTGTGTGTGTGTGTGTGTGTGTGTGTGCATGCTGGTGGTGGTGGTGGTGGAGTGGTGAGCAGGGAGACTGCCCATGCTAAAGCACTGATCAGTGATCAGGGAAACACAATGAGTCCTCACTCACTAGACACTTATTACAGCTTTTCAGTACTGTCTTTAGTCAGTCTTAGTATAGGACTAAGCATTCTGGCTTATATTTTCAATATTGCAGAATTTATGCATATTGGGTAGTCAATTTTGGTGTTGAGAAAAATTATGTGGGTGACATTTAAAATTGATTTTATATTAAACCGTTTTTATTTAACTTCATTTGAGTGGAATAGTTACATCCATATCCTGTATCTCTGTACCAGAAACACTAGCTGGTGTATAGGAGGTTACAAATTCTTGTTGCCAGAGTCATTGAATTATAAAGTGCTTGTGAAATTATAATCTTATTGGCCATCGCAACAGGAGCAGAAAAGTCTTAGAAAGTTGCAATTTTAAATATATTTCTGCTTGGTTACAATTAGACTGAAAGTTACAACTACACTTTCCAAAATGAAACTGTCAGATGAAATAATGTCAAAGTTACTTGCATGATTTGTTTAGCTAAATATTCTGCAAGAAATAAGTTTTTATGAAGCGTGATGAAGGAGCTAATGAAAAATAGTCAAAAGGTTTAAAGGGACAAGCCCAATGACTGTGTTCTTCTTCTGCTGTCTGATTCGAAATACCACTTTCATTTAACGACACACATTCTCTGCTACCATGTGAGCCTGACTGTCTCCAGTAAACCCCTGACCCGATGGCCATCCTAAGAATGACCATTACTTAAGAACGGGCCATCATGACGACGCACTTAATTGAAAATCGCTAACCCTGAAAAGAGCTCCTCATTCACTACAACCACCATATGTCTTCCTCCTGACGATTTGTTTGTTTCAAGGCTGGTGAAATGCTTGGGGCCGCCTCACATGTGACAACCATGTCCCCTTCCTCTTAAGAGTGTAATTAAGTGTTAGCGGAGCTTCACAGATGACCTCTGCGACAAAAGATTCTGAGGGAACTTGGCTGTCACCACCACATATATGTGACAAGCGTTGGTCAATGCAGAAGATCATCTTTCTTGAGGGGCCTGGATGAGAAGAGGACAGGTGATTGTGACAGGCCAAACGGAGAGGTCAAGGGTTGGGGTTTGAAGTATTGGCAGGCAGGTAAGCTGATCTGGTTTAGCTCTTGTCTCTATCTTTATCTGAGATGAGCAGTCTGCTTCTCGTCTCGTCGTAATGCATTACCCCGGAGGTCCCTGTCTTCCCTACAATTCAGAACTGAAATGAGCAAAGGTTTGTTATCCGAGCAAATATCAGGCAAAATTAAAAACTGTGAGTGAGCGAGAGAGGGTGGACCAATGTGAAAGATCTATGAAAGGGTAAAGGATTGACAGGAACATGAGCTGCTCTCTGTGCCGATGCACTGGGTTGCCTGTGCAGGCTGCAGTTATCTGTCAAAACATGGGAAAATACAGAATTTGACTTAAAAGACTCTCCAGCACTGTCTCTGACATGTCCTTTAGCCTGTGGGGAATGAGATTTACTCCTGTAACTCTTTCATCTCCCCTCTTCTCTTTCTTCTTGTGGCTGTTTTTTCTCCCACATAGTACACAGAGAATGAGTGTATGCAATTCACAGCATGGGAAAGAGAGCGCTCCTGAGAAACTGCAAACAGGACGGGAGACACATCCATCACAAGTCTCAGCCTGCCACCAAAGACGCACGGCTCACTATTCACTTTCCGTGCTTGCCACTGGTCCCAACTTAAACAATGGATGTTTCCTGAAGACTGGGGTCACAGTGATATTAGTGTGTGAAAGCTCTAGAAACAGAGAACAGGAAGGAGCCAGGGTCTTACTCAACATCCAGCCATCACTCAAACGACTTTGCTTCAGAATCCTACACAATAAGAGATCTGCTGTCATACTAATACACCATTTCCTCACTCAACACTCATCATCTTAGCATAAGGCAAAGAAAAGGTGCGGCTCTCTGGTTTGCTGATTTTGAATATTGTGTGACTCATTTCAATTAGCACAGTAGAAATACACCACAGAGATTTGTATCTGTTCACAGGGCGGAACAACTTCAGCTCTCAGATATGCACTTTCTGGCTGCTGTTAAGGAATCACTTTATTCTGACTGGCATAAGCAGCACATTCACTCTCCAGTAGAGGAGGGGAAATTATTCCTACCAAGATAAAATCACCAAACACTGAAGGCTTCAGACTCAATCTATTAGTTTGACATCTTTAGAGCAACAACAAGTGTGAACAAGGTGTTGTGCCCCTCAGGCTTTGTCAGGTTTGTGCCACTCGTTGCCTAGTTAGCTCTCATTTAAATCTGCTGTAAATAAAATGAAGGTGCTCTATCATTCTCACAAAGCAGTGACAGCTGTGACAGTTAGCGTGAATCGTTGCGTTTGCCTCCTCATGCAGATCCACTCACACCATCCAATCTTTTGGACATGGATCTGGAGAAGAGTTCAGGGAGGATGTGTTTGTGTGCCACCTCACATATGTGTGTATGCTTAGGTCATGTTCACCTCTCCATAACAAAAACACAGACCTTACATGCATTTCATTATGCCCATGAAAGGGCCTAATGCCATTGGATGTACAAAGAACTGTGTCTTCACTTTTATAGTTTCCCGGCTGATTGTCTCACTAAAGCATATCTAAGAGAGTTCTGTTACAGGCAAGCTTTGAAATTCTGAAAGCAGGAGAGAAATTGCTGACATATGTTGACATACTCATCTGAGTTGCCTTCTGTTACTTTAAGTTCATTGCAAAGACGTTATACTCAGAATTCTTAACTTGGGATTTCACTTTTTACTTTGGAGCATCATCAAGGTATAAGGACAATTCTGTTGAACCTACTGGGAGAAAATGTCAAGTTAAGAATTGATTGATGACAAACATTTTCATTTCCTGTTTCAAGAGGTGACATTTGGCCTGTGGTTATCTTCAGGCCTGGACTCTTATCAAACAAGAGACATTTCAGACAGATCTGATGATGTGGGGCCAAGTTAGGACTGTTTGTTGTTTGCCAATTAAACCACACTGTTAGATGAAAACACAGAAACTTCACAATATAAAACTTCTCAACATTCTATCATCAAGGTCTTAAGAGTTATCTGACTAAATACAGGCATTATCTGAATAACCGAGTAGAGGTTGCATGGAAAAGAGTACAGTCTATAACTTCCTGTTGCCGGTAGGTGGCGCTATGACTATAATTCAAAATTAAACATGTCTTCAGGGTCTCATCAAAAGAACAATAAAGTCAAACCAGATTTCCTTTTGGGTTAAGGGTAGGGCTTAAAGAGGCTTCTTACGTCTCAGTTTGCTAGACGCGCCTTAGAAATTTCATATATAGTACGAAGTTAAAGCAGGGGGCTTTGATGTTTAAAAGTCTAAGGGGCGCAGTTAAGCCAATTGGCCAAATTTGTAAGTTTAAGCATGTTTCGATCTTCAGAAATAAGTCAAAAGACAGAAAATAAATTATACATTAGGGTTCCCAGACCTTTCAGTGCTTGGGACTAATAAGCAGCAGTGACTGGTGCAGCAACTGTTTTTCCTCTCAGGCTATTGCACATTTTACTGACCTTCTTGTTAGATTTTGCTAGGCTATGCAACATGAGAAGAAGACTGCAGACATTACTCAGAGCTCGAAAAATAACTATTTTACATTGTGTCTCAGTTAAACAATTAAAACAAACCAAATGGTCTTGGGACTATGGCTACTATTGAAAAATGTTCTGCCAAAAGCACAGCGTTCTGCTCTTAGCTCCAATCTGTGCCTCTCATTAATTACTGTACAGTCATACTACATCCACATTAATACCTTTACATTTTCAAAACCATGTTTCAGAAATGATCTCCGTCCATACTAACACACCTGAAAACACATTTCACTTGACCTTCACGCACAGTGGTCATGTCCGGGCTACAACAGACCATGCAGGGTAAGACCAGGGATTTCTTGATGCTGAATAAAGACAATGTGGAACGGTTTCTGATAGCAAGTTTCAGCAAAACTGCTTGTAGTCTAGTTGTGAATGATGAGACCCAATAAGGAAGCAGGTATCTACATCATAGCTTTCTAAAGTCTCTGTTTCTGTCTATCCTGACTAAAACGCAGCCCTGCAATTTTCAAAATAAAAAAGGGCTAGCAGCATTCCAAATCTCTTAGTTGTAGGGGCTGAGAAATTCTGGAGTAGATTTGACACCAGGCATAAGTGTTGCAAAAGTGACATGTTTTATTGTAGCATGAACAGCTTTATTTATCTTAAAACGGTTGGCTCTGTAACTTTCTGGAGCAGTGAATTCATCCTAATTAACCTCTATCTATCAGTGCTTCTTTACTTAGTGCTCTTTTCAGTGTAATTGCCCAGTTATGCTGGCATACACATCCCTTTCTCTCTGCTATGGCTCTGCGCCCACACAGAAAATCAAAAGAAATCAAGACTTCTAATTACTACACTCATTAGTCCAAGTACAAAGAGTGCACCCTGATGGAGACACCAAAAAATTGAAACGTTTTTTTGAAATAATAATTATTTTGTGATTTTGATCATATTGTCTGTAATGTGCTACAATGCTACGATACTATAAATCAATAAAAACTGCAGGGACATTACCCGTCCATGACATGACTGCAGATATGGGGCGGAGAATGAATTGATGAATGTTGGTCTCCCAAACAGTATTTACAAATACATCAGTCATGCAGCTGTATGTGTGTGTGTGTGGTCCAGGTATTACTCATGTACGTTATGGGGACTGGTCTTGTGTGTGTGTGTGTGTGTGTGTGTGTGTGTGTGTGTGTGTGCGTGCGTGCGTGCGTGCGTGCGTGCGTGTGTGTGTGTGTCCTATCTTTGTAAGGACCAGTTTGAGGTATAAGGGTCGAGATCAAGTCTGTAGTTGTCTTTTTTCAGATATGGATTATGTTCGAGGGTACATAATATGTCAATGTGTGTGAGAAGATGAAGGGGAAGGTTTGACTGTGTGATCAGGGCTTGTTGTTTGGGTTGTGTTGTGTTTCTTTCCCTTTTGCTAAAGCTGTTTGTCTGATTGTGTTTGTTTTCATTAACCCTGTCCTGTTAGAGGGCATGGAGGACAGTATTGATCTGTCATGCCGAGCCACCCACCCAACCTGCAATCCCATAAAAACTTGGAATCACAGCCTGGCAACATTTCCTGGAAAGCTGAGCCACACCTGACCGACCCATGGGTTTTGGGTGGGCATGTCACTACAGGCCTGGTTATATACAGTTTTATACAGCCTGCTCAGGTATAAACACTAAGTGGTTCAAACTATCATCAGCTGCAGGCTGAATGCAGTTTCTTGATATACCATGATAGGAATCTTATCTTATCTTTCCATCAGTATAGTTCTTCCAAATCACACAAAAACACTTTAAGAGTTAACCTGCTCTGTGACACCCTACAACTCATTTTCTCACCTCTGCCTGTGTTAACTAAATGCACTCAGCAAGACCAGTATGAGCTTGTTACCAATTTAAATATACGGCTTCCTCATTCCATCAGCCCATAAAGATTCCTATCAGAGGTTAATTGTGGTTGTAAATAACCTCTAGCTTTCAGCTGCCCTCTTTTCTTACCCCCACCAACACACCACCCCCACCCTCTTTCCATCACCCCCATCCCATCCATTAAGTGAGCGATGTCCTGATTAAGGAGAGGGTGATTGATCCATCATATCCATCATGCAGCCTGTCTTCAGCACAGTATGGTGTCATCCTTTTACCACTTTGTGCAGAATTCTAACCTTTGTAATGCACGTGTGTGTTTGTGTGTTTGTGTGTGTGTGTGTGTGTGTGTATGCATGTGTGCATACACTTTTGCCCTCTCTATTCCCATGTGAGAGTGTGACAAATCGAATTTGGTCATCATCATCAGCAATGGTGATCTAATTTGTTTTGTATATGATTTTAAGTGCTAGGTGCCACCATATGCTCATTGTGTGAGAGCAACTGAAGTTGAGGGGATGTGACATTTTGTGTTCAGCTATCAAACACAGTCTAAGATGTCACCAGGCCTAAATAGAATTTCCCTCTTTCTGTGTTTCCCCCCTCATCCATCTCATTGACAGGGGCCGAAACAGTAGCCCTCCCTTGGCTCCTACAGGCCCCTCAGATAACAGTAGGCCCTGTCTGCTACACATGGAGGCCTTGTCCACTGGAGAAAGCCTGTTCACAGTCGGATTAACTTGTGGGACACCCCACTGTCGCTGAGTTGACCTGTACATTGACCTGATTTGAGATACTCGGCCCCACACCTATTTGCCTAAGACATTTTCACAGCTATAAATGACACTCATATCAATAATTTAACCATCCTGTTTGCTGTTAGAGTAACCAGGAAATATAGGAACTTACCTGAATTACCTATCTGTATCACAATATTCATACTAGAAATTATATATTTTTTCTAAACCCAACTAAATTACTACAATCGTTTTGCACAATATAAAAACCCCTTCCATATTCCATTCCATATTGAAAAACAATACATCTTCCCTCATGCAGTTGAAGCTCTAAGTGTTTACATGGACAGATCTCAGTTTAATCTTAAATATCATATCAGTAGCATGCAAATGCATCTTCAATCAAGTTCCTCCATACAGCAGGAGGGGGTTCAGCAGGGTTGATACCAGAAAACCCCGAGGGCTGGTAACATCAGGTTGTCCCTGTTCTTTTATCCAGACAACAGCAGTGGAGGAGCCACTGCCCTTTATCACATTCATTGTGGAGCTAGCTGCTCCTGCAAGAGGTGGCTTCCTTTGTTAAATGCTGGTGAAACACCAGAGCTCCCTCTCCATGGCACAACTGCACTGAACTGTCTACCTTTAAAACAATACTTAAACCCCACCTCTTTACTAATGTACTGTTGTGTATTTTATATTGTTAGTTATTAACTTTTTTTGCTTTTCCAGTTTGGGTTACAGTGTCTATGAGCATTGTTAAAAGCGCTATATAAACAAAATGTATTATTATTATCATATATAATAAATGTGGCTCAAAAAAGGATTGAAAGAGGAATGGAAATGTTTTTTTAAAGTTATTTTTAAAGAGTTGTCAGCCCAAATATGTTGAAGTTGAATTAAGCAAAGTAACTCCATGTACATTCTTAAGGGGCATGTGCACCAGAAAACTTGCTCTTATAACAAATTCAAAAAAAAATCCCGCATAATGTTTAAAACTTGCAAAGTGGACATCTAATTGGCTTTCCCACACTTTTTTACGGCTTTGAGAATAATTTCAAGACAAAGTGTCATCATTTGAAACAATGTTTTTAAGGAATGATTAAGTTCTCATGAGCTCTGAAATAAATTATTAAATATGATTCTTTCAAATCTAATGTTAGATGTTAAAATAGACCTCAGAATTAGAATGATGGAATTGATGAGAATCTTTTGTCACTCTCTCTCATAATGGTCATCAATCAACACATCTGATATCAGCAGTAACAGCTCTCTCCTGAAACACATAAAACTGTTCATCCAGACCTCTGTCTGTGGCTACATCCATATTAATACTTTTTCGCTTCAAAACTGTTGGCTCTTTATCAGCAATAATCTCTATCCATGCTAACAAACCTGAAAACACGTATCACATGACCATTCATGTGATTGTATACTATGCTGTTGGTTGCTTAGGTGTGGGAAATACTACAAACAGTGGTATAAAGTACAAGCAGGGATTGTGTTTCTTGGACCGACAATGAGGAGGAACTGCAAGTGATTTGTCTTCACTGCTGGTAGTCGAGTCAGGAAGCATCATCATTTTGGAGTTTTCAAACTAAAATGGTTCCCCCAGTTTCGAAATCTCTCAGTTTTAGGTGCTCGAAAGTTCTTGGGTAGATAATCAATTACTTTTATTTGTATAGCCCATATTCACATATTACAATTTGCCTTATCGGGCTTATCAAGGAGTGACATCCTCTGCCTTTAACCCTCAGCACGAGTAAAGAAAAGAGAGAGCCACATGTGAGGGATGTTGCTTTTAGGAGAGCATGCCATTAAAATAACAATATTTACAACATGGAAAAGACCGTGTCTAGCATAAGTGGAGCAGTGTATCAATGTTTAAAGTAGTAGTGTGGATGGCACACAACATCTATGTGTTTTCAAACTAAAACTTAGTAGTGTGGAAGAAGTGTGGCTGTAGCCTGAATAGCAAAAAAAATAATTTTATCGACAGTTGAATCAGCATTGTTAGGTAAACCATGTCTGAAAAGAAATGGGTGCCATGTCTTCCCTCACATCTCTGGACTGAATCTATCTGAATTCAACGCTGTCATCCCACCACATTCAAGCCCTGGGACACACACTTACACAGCCACATTCTACATACACATTGGTAAATAAACATAATCTCCTCAGTAACATTCTTGGGATCATCCTGCCTCCACAAAGAGAAGTGTTGTAAAATGTCCTTAAACTGATCCTCAATCATGGGAAATGTCTCGGCAACAAATATGGTAATTTATTGCTCAATAATTAAACTTGATCGAAAATTAAAACATGCCTTTGATCAAAAATGTAAAGGGTAACCTGTCATTATTTAGTCTAACAGTTACCTAATTAGTGAGCCAATGCTGTGGGAACATTGAATAACAGGCAGTGCTACAGTGAATACACTTTCACCATCTGGAGTGTGACAATGTGTCTCTCGTTTTTCTCTGTGATTTGAGATAGCCACTTACCAGGGGGTAACAGCATGCCAGGCATTGGACAGCTGTGTCTGTCTCTCATTTCCCCTCTGTGCCATGCCCCATCATCAGAGAGTAACCAACAACTCTATATTTACACCTCCAAAGAAGTTCTTACTGCTAACTTCTCACAACCCCTATCTTTGCAGATCTGCTCTTCCACTCTTTTGCAAACTCCACCCGACCCCACCCACGTTGCAGCACTCTTCCTGCTGTAAGTTGAACTGTGAGCAGTGGTGTAAAGTAACTCTGTTACAGTACTTAAGTAGTTTTTGGGAGGATCTATACTTTCCTTGAGTATTTATATTCATCAGGACTTCCACTTTTACTCCACTACATTTGAAAGGAAAAATATATACTTTTACTCCGTTGCATCGACATTGGACACCTCGTTACTCGTTACAAATTTAAATCTGAATATAAGTCCAATACTATTTGAACCTCAGCATCTGGGGTTCAAAATTTGTAAAATTATACAGTGTATGTATATTTTTTGTTTTGTTTTTCAGTCACCTGAAATAAAGCCTGGAGGGAAAAAATGTTGGTTGTTTTGTTTGTGTGCAGCCCTACTATGAAAAGCACTTAGCACTTTTAATTTTGGTACTTGTACTTTTACTTTTGATTCTTAAGTACATTTAATATGAGCTACTTTAAGACTTTGACTCAAGTCATTTTGTTACGGTTGACTTTAAATTTTACCGGAGTCACTTTCAGGTAAGATATCTGTACTTTTACTCAAATATGTCTTTCAAGTGCTGTATACGCCACTGACTGTGAGTTTGTTGCTCACCCTAGTATGTGACCTTCTGCTAACCCGTTAGCCACTTTCACATCCCAGGTTAGCTCCTCAGCCTCTGGGTAATGTCCAGCACTGCTCACTCCCACAGCCTCCAGCAGATAAGACCTTATCTGCCCCAGCCAACACATTCACACCAGGTGTTGAATCAGGAGTTAACAGACACTCTTTCATTAGCACTCTGGCAGGGTTCCCTGATAATAATGGCTGTGATAAACTGGCTGGCTTCATCTCCTACCTTATGTGCAGCAGATGAGATGACTCAGTACATTAAGAGACACTATGATACACTATGAATAACTGCAACTTGGCGTGGAAGATGAGATTTTTGATCATGTAGTCAGCATGATGTCAATATCAATCTCAAACAACCTCTTGTGTCAAAGTACTCTCCTTCTTAGTTTCATGTTTAATTTCCTGCCTTTTATTCAATACATTTTTTGTATAGTTCCCACTCATAACAGATTATATTTATGTACTTTACACAGTAAGGCCAAGACCACTGAAACCCCTGTTCCACTGGTCAAAAACACAACTAACACCAACAAACATCTGGCTTTTGTCTGCAATGGGAAGTAATATGATCGTCATTCACTCCCACATCAAATGACTGCAATAGAAGCATTGAACTTGAAGACGTTTGTGAATCCTGAGATATTTGTTTCCTTTTTTATTATTTTTCATTTCTGCATCTGCCGTGTGTTAGAAACATCAACACGCCCACTTGCTCGTGGTAAATCCTGGGTAGGACCTCCTGCTGTGTTATCACATCTTTGGACACTTTGCAGACTTTTTACAAGGGGGCTGTCAAGAGTTTCAATGCATGTCTGAAAGCAGCTTTAGTGAGTAGGAGACTAACGTATCAGCATGAATTTGAATTGGAAATAGTTGTTAACGTATGAGATGCTAAAAGTAGAGTAGGAGCCAGAGCTTTCAGCTATCAAGCTCCTCTCCTACGGAATCATCTCCCACTTTCAGTTCGGGAGGCAGACACCATCTGTACGTTTAAGAGTAGACTTAAAACCTTCCTTTTTGATAAAGCTTATAGTTAGAGCTGGTCCAGGCTTGTCTTAGACCTGCTCTTAGTTAGGCTGCTATAGGTCTAGAAGGTCGGGGGACACATGACACTCGGAGCTTCTCTTTCCAGCTTCTCCTCCCTCTTCTCAATCGTTATCACATCAAAGTAATTCATATCTCGTCAATGCATATTACTGACTTGACTTCTTCCCCGGAGTCCCTTTGCCTTATCGGCTGCAGATCCAGGGCCGCGGCTGTGGCCACATCGTGGATTATGATCTGTGGATCGCGTATCAGAGATCGTAATGGTGGATCCAGTATGGTGGATCCAGTATCGTGCTGGCTGATCGTGATAATAATGGCGGATCCTTTATCGTGTTGGCATCAGATAATGGTGGTGGACCACGACCGAGGTGGCAGCTGATGATGGATCCTAATGGTGGCAGTAGACAATGACTGTGGACTATAGTGGCATCCGATCTTGATGGTGGATCATGATCATGGTGGCTGCTGACCATGGACTATGATTGCAGCAGGACTGCTCGATACATAGTATTTCTCCTCAGATACTCGACCATTAATGACATTAATCCACCAATTCACTGACCTTCAGTTATGCTTCAAAATGTTTACCCTTATCAATGCTGCTAAAACCTTTATCTTGGTGATGTTCTCCTTTATACTTGACATCCATTGCACTTGTGTCCGTCCTGGGAGAGGGATCCCTCACATGTGGCTCTCTCTGAGGTTTCTACCTTCTTTTTACCCTGTTAAAAGGGTTTTAAGTAGTTTTTCCTGACTCTTGTTGAGGGTTAAGAACAGAGGATGTCACACCATGTTAAAGCCCTATGAGACAAATTGGGATTTGTGAATATGGGCTATACAAATAAAATTTGATTGATTGATTGAATTACATCAATATGATTGATCGAAATGTTGAAAAATTTACTATTTCTTACAGTCATAAAGTTCAAAGGTCAGTGCAAGACAGTCGTGACTGAGTAATGTTAGATCCTCGTTTTTTCTCTCATAAAGTAACAAAAATACTTGGGAGTCCTCAGTCTTTTAAAAATATCTGTGTTGAAGGTAAGCACTGGTTTTATAGAATTTGATGGATGTCTACGTCACACAAATTGTTTCAGATTGCACCAAATTGTTCCAAATTAAAAACTTTTTTGCTGAGTTGTACTGTGATCCATCTCTCTAGAAACATTTTGGATCGTGTTATATGGGAAAGAGGCACACCCCTACAAGTCAGGTTAAACAGTGGGATCCCTTGAATAGAATAGTGTGGCAGTTACATGACCATAGCAGGCAAACTGCAGCTGAACTGCTGTCCATAGCTGCAGTTTGTTTCTGTTATTCAAACAGTAAGCTGTGCCATGGAAATAGCAAGGAAATCACAGCATCATGGGCAGGACAAAGAGGTGTTGCCTTCCTTTGCATCCTTCAGTAAATGGCAATATGAAAATTAACAAAAAGGCCCACCCACATTGGCTTCCTGACTGGGGCTTATCAGTCACGACTCAACAGCAATGAATGCAAAGTTTTTATATTTTCTCTTAGGCATATTTAAGCTCAGTGAGACAGTTTTTTTATATTTATATATGTCATTTTATTAATAAAAATAAATAATTTAATAGAGAGAAATAATAGAGAGATCATATTTAAGATAAAAAGTCATGTTAAAAAACAGAGCAGAATCATCACATCATAGCAACACGATTCAGGGATGTTTCAGGGCTCAGGCTTTTGAATTCTAGTCTGAATTTGACAGGGAATTTGACAGGCAGCCAATGCAGAGATGCTAAGACAGGAGTAATATGATCTCTTCTTCTGGTTCCTGTCAGCACTCGGGCTGCAGCATTGTGGATAAACTGGAGGCTTTTCACAGACCTAAGCCATTTTCAGACATGACCTGCTGAGGATCTCCAGAGAATTGAGACATCCTGACAGTCAAAATGACTAGTAATAGTCCAGTCTTGATATGAAATATCATAGATGAAGGAGCTTTAGCCCAAGGCTATTTATTGGTCTTCTATGAATATACATGGTCACTGTTTGGAGTGGAACCAAATCCCTGTACTTATACTATTTGCTATTATTTGTGATTTGACTCAAAGACAACCTCAACTCACTAAAGCTTGAGATGCCTATAATACCAATAATTCTCAGTATTGTGATGGTAACGCAGTCTAGTATTAGTAAGCCTAATTAGCAATGTACTGGAGATCACATTATTAGTATCCTAACATGCATTGTTGTCACAGCCCACAGCACTGCACTGCGATGGTGCCATCTGGCCATGGGATCATTCATATTCAAAGAGAAATGGAACCTGAGGTAAGACAGACACCACAACCTCATTCACAGTCACCTCTCACTGAACCAGAACTTCCACCTGATATATTTACATCCCCCCTACTAATGATGAAGTAACTGTGTCCACTGGTGATAGGTGACCATTGGGGGGGGGGGGTTCAGTCGGGACCCCAGACTCATCACTGTAGGGGATCGCCACGGCCATACTACCATCTGTTGCTGTCAATCACACACATATGCAGATATTCAATGGGTCTCCTGTATCGGATCTGACGGTCATGCCTCCTCACCTCTGCTCCCAGTCATTTTAAAGGTAACAATCTACAACGATTTGACATGTTCGGCCACAACAGGAGGTGACTGGTTTAAAGCAGTGAGGTGTTATGGCAGATCCAGCACCATGGTGAAAACACATCATCCCTCAACCAGCTGGCACTGCCCTCTTAACACGTTTGTTTGACTCCTCTGCAAACAGCCTTCAGAGAGTGGCGGTAACATTTGACAGTACTGCCAGTTACACTCTTTCCAGGCATAATTCAACAAATACCACAGGGTTTGTGTGAATGGAAATTAAGGGCAGCATGCACACACTTTTGTCATTGACTGCAAATTAACTCAATTTCAACTGAACAAGAAGTGCTCAGGGTTTCACTCTGCCTCCTGTCCTAAAATAAAACACTGTAATGCTTTATTGCTTCATCACAATTTGTCATATGGAGGAGAAATAAGTTAAGCCCTTATTCCACTGGTAAAAGAAAAACCCACTAACACCCCCTAACATCTGTCGTTTGCCTGCAATGGTAATGGACATTCACTTCTGTGTGAAATGACTCAGCAGCAAACACTGAGTGGGGGGGTTGGTGACGCTTCTAACACACGACAGACGTGCAAATCAAAAATCAAAAAGAGAGCAAATATCTCCAGGTGAAAAAGCGGTGTCACACATGTAGAAGACACTGACGAAGACGTCAAGAGAGTTTGTGGTGATGAAAGCTGGTTACAGTGTCGGGGTGATGTAATCAAAATCACGTGATCTACGCAGCAGAGTTAATATGTTACTTCCTGCCTCTGTCTGCTGCACCCGGCTGCTCCACCTCTCACCTGAATGATACCGAGAATTTGTCGATTTTTTTTACTTTGTATTGTCCAAAATGCAACAATAGCAAGACAGCAAGGGGAGAACTTCTCAGTTTCCAGCACGTTCGTGATGTTGAACATGAATCACAAACTCCTCTACTAGCAATTGGAAAGAAGTCAATCGCCTTTTTTCTTTAAGCTGGTTTACTTGCATTAAAAAAAAACATATATACACGTTAATTTTTAAAATAGGTATTACATAAAAAACCAAGGACTTGTTTTAGTTTTCTCAGTAGGTGACTTTGATGGATGTGCACACTGTAATCTGAGTTGTAAAGTCTGTATCACATGTCAGAAGACCTCTTTTGGGAAGTGTTGAGAGGAAAGAATCAGATTTCATCACAAAATATCTCATCATTGATTGGTCCTGATCATGGTGATGAGCAGAGGCAGATCTTTTCCTATGCTGAGGCTCATACTGTAATACAATGAGGCATGGTCGGGATCTTGAAAGATTGGGGACTTGGCTCAGAAAAAAACTCTTAAGAAATCTATTTTCACTTACACTGAATTCATTTCTGCTGTTTTTAGGTGATTGTAGTAATATTCAAAACAATTAAGAACAATGGAATGAAAAAAACAAAGAGGTTGAAAATACCAGACCTAAGCCTTCATGTCGTCAGTTCACAGACTAATGATGCCACCTGAGTCTAACCTCCTCCTTCTTTCATGTTTACTTGTAGTAGCTGTGCCACTATGTGGTACAGACTTCTGATTAATGTTGCTCTCACTCACATTACCTGGCATTACGTCACCTTATTGATTTATTTAATGATGGTGGAGTTTTTTCTTCAACCCGCTGACTTTGCGTGGCACTGAGAAAAATAGAGTTGGTAGAGATGGAGAGAATGTAAGAAGATAGATTAAAAAAAGATTAGAAAACAGGAAAATACACAATATGACAAAATAAAGAGGTAAACAAAGAGGAAAGAATAACCAAAGCACAAAAGCAGAAACAGGTTTAAGGGACAGAGGGTGAAATGTTAAGAGACAAAAAGAAACTGTGAGAAAGAGTGGGAAAGTAAGAACTGGTGATGGATGATGTAAGAAGGAGGAATTTGTGGGTAAAGGAAGGCAAGCAGAGGAGCAGAGGAAAGGAGCTGCAATCAATACAGGGGGGATCAATCTACTATTCAGAGAGGAAGACTGATCAGGATAAAGGAGGCATTAATCACACACACCCACCTACACACACACACACACACACACACACACACACACACACACACACACACACACACACACACACACACACACACACACACACACACACATTTAGGAACTTGCCCTTGCTGGCTAAATGTTAAGCTGGAGGTCTTACTTGTTCAGTAAAAGAAGCCTCTAAACTTCTGTTCAGGCAGAGAGAGTGTGTGTGCGTGGGTGTGGGTGTGTGTGTGTGTGTGTGTGTGTGTGTGAAGACCTGCTTCAACTCTTATTACAGCCTCTCAGCTCTACTGATCTCCTGAAGCTTCTACTTCTCTGCCTGCTCATTGCTTCATCAGCAGCTGTGGTTTCCTCCAACAAACTCTTGTTTTCCTGACCCGACAGCGACCTAACAAACAATGAAGTCACCAAATTTACTAAATAAACACTAGAAAGTGCTCCCTGCTCCCATCAATGCTGCTTTGACCTCCCTGTGAGCCCAGGAGAAACTGTCCACTCACACAGCATGAGAGCGTCCTGAGATAACGTTTAACATCGGTTCACATCGGTTTCAGGGCTTCTCACATGCTTGTAAACAGACAGTGCTCTTCATCAAGGTGGGTGGCTATGGGTCTACCATATTTGGCTCAGGAGGTAGACTCCACCAACCAGAAGATGGTGGTTTGATCCCCATCTCAGAGTGTGAATGATAAGGGACAGAAAAGCTATGTGTATGTCAAGTGCTGTATGAATGTGTGTTAATGGGTGAATGTGACTTTTATTGTAATGCACTTTGAGAGGGTGCGAACATTAGAAAACTGCATAGTAAGTCTCACTTACTGATCTCCATCCAGTTTAAAACCTATGGGAGATTATAGACTAACGAGTCTGCCAGCTCTCTCCATCACCATCATCAAAACACCAACTGAGATATTATCTTTTAGCAGATTTGTGTTCATCATTCCTGTCGAGTTTAAGAGACTTGTAGAATCAGTGCCAAGGTGCATTGAAGCTGTTCTGGTGTTTTGTGGTGGCTCAACATGAGGTGGCCTTTGGCCCTATTTGTTGTGATGTGGCAGCATTTCCTCAATGCCAGTTGCTACAGTGACAGCTGGTGGCTAATTAAAGCAGCTAGCATGGACTCTTTTCTTCTGGTCAGCCCTTTTCAAACCTCCGCGCCTGCAACAGTCAGTGACTGGAGGCATAATGTTTTCAGGTTGATCATCCCATTTTTGTGAACACGAAATCTTAGGAATGCCTCGGAAGGATTTCTACAAGTTTAGTACAAATGTCCATCTGGACTCACGGATGAACTGATTCGATTTTGGTCGTCAACGGTCAAGATCGCTGTGACCTGATAAAAATGTTTTTGTTTCATTTGAACAGAACATCTCAGGAACAACACAAGAGAATCTCAACAAATTTGGTACAAATGTTCAATTGGAATCAAAGATAAACTTATTAGATTTGGGTTAACAAAGGTCAAGGTCACAGTGGCCTTACAAAACATATTCTTTCTCAAAACAGGCTTCTTTTTCGACCAGTTGTCACTTGGACTCGGACTTGGACAGTGGTCAGCGGTATTTCAAATAAAAGTCGTGGATGTAATCAAATGGCTTGAATTAAAAGTCTTCACTAGTTTAGACAGACATAGATGTAAGCTGCAACTTAAATGCTTAGTGGCAGCATACAACCGCAAAATTCTACGTACTCCTGTTATCTCATGTTTGATTGCAAAATACATGACACAACTCTACAGCCTCATGTGTTTTTAGGCACTTTTATTATTATTATTATTAATAATAATGATGACAGAGTATTATGGAGGTTAATGAATGATTTAAATACCTTCCCCACAAATGACTGACATCCTCTGACTGCCTATCCTCTAGTTTTCAGCTGAGACAACAAAGTGAACAAATCTTTCCCTAAATTTCATCATTCAGTTCCTCCACTATTGCTATGACAACGTAACAACATTGAGTGTGTACAGTAAGTTTTATTGCATCTTTGAAAAGCCTGTGCGAAAATATACACAATCCACACTAAAGAAGCTTTTAGTTTTCAGATGAGCATTCTGCTGATTCTTTGAGGGTGATGCAAGTAGCTTTCTGTTTGTTTTTTAAGCCCTGGATGTAGAAAATATATTCAGCACATGTTTTTCCCACCACTGATACTATTTAAAGATTCTGCTTGAATGTTTTGGCAAAGAGCATAATGTGTGTGATTCTGATCGGCTGTGCAGATTTTTCAAAGAAGAGTGTAGAAGTTCCACATGCGTACTTCATATATTGATGCTGCACAGATATAGATATCGTACTTTTTGAAATGCTACCAATAAAATATGTTTGGTGTGTGTGTGCGTAGCATTGCTGGGTCCAGGTTACAGGTTCAAATAGACATGATTGTCTTTTGTTCATAAAATGAAGACACACTAATTGGAATTTGTTTTCACGGTATGCATGCTAACTGGATGTAGCTAGTTGCTTCAATGTATCACTATCATGAGGTGGACAGAGAGCGGGCAGAAGTGTGGACTCCAGACAACAATCAAATCAGAGCACTGTAGTCTAATGAGTCACAGGCGATGGATGTGCTATAAAAAGAAACCCTGGGAAGGATGGAGGCGGGTGTTGAGCAGACAGGAACATGGAGACATAGTTTTGATTGTAAAATAGTCTTAAAAGTGCTGTAATAACTGTCATCTAGTAAAAGGACACTGGAAGGATGGGAATAATAATATAGCATTAATCATAAATGCAATGTAAACATATATACATGTAAATACATCAGTTATATTAAATGTGTGTGCATGCTTATATGAATATTGTATGCAACACTGTTGAAGCTTCTGCATTTCCTTAATATCCTCCCTCCTCTGCTTATTGGTACACACACACACACACACACACACACACACACACACACACACACACACACACACACACACACACACACACACACACACACACACACACACACATCAATTCCTGCTTGCCCCTTCCCAGCTATTGTTGTGTTGCTCATCAGTATTTTGTTTATGACTGTTTGGTGAGCTACGGTGGGAATCTCTCTCCCACAAAATCAAAAGACAAAGTCGCTGTTGTCATCTTCGTCCTCTGCGGTCATCCTTTGGTCAACATGTTATTTTCATTACTGGACTTAAGCCAGCTGGCCAGCCAGAGACAGCAACACGCAGTCAGTGGACACGGGGAGCTCCCTGTCCAAAACAATAGACATAAATATAGCAGCCTCTGGGAAAAAGAATACAAATGCTGTGTCCATCCCTGCACGGAGGAGAAACGCCCAGTCCTGAGTTTCCTGTTCCCTGAGCACCATGCAGAGCAGTGCACACTCTCTTACTTCCCGGACCATGAGACAGAAGTTCACCACCTGAGCAGAGTTCTGTGATAAATTTTTTAAATGATAACTTCCTGGGACTACATCACTTCACCATGAATTAAGCTTTATTTATAGCCATTCAGTGGTTATTGTGGTTAGCTCATTGGATCGCAGGTCCTTACATCACAGCTATGGCTTTGTATGACACCACTTTTCCAAACAAAACACATGCACAATTTTCCCACAGCAAGGGGTTCTGGAGGTAGAGCTGGTCGTCAACTAACCAGAACCTCTTACCTACAATGCCTGAGCCGAAGTGTCCTTTGGCAAGACACTGAACCCCAAGTAGATATAACTGTACTGTGAGGTACTTTGAGTGGTCATCAAGGTTAGAAGAGAGCTTTGACTATTTATTTACACCCGGGGAGTGCATGCTTTGTGTGCATGTACACTACTCCGTTGTTGCTTGTGACATAAAGTAACAGTAAAACACAACTCTGCTACAAATATTAAGAGCTGTCTTGGGAAGAATAAGAAGCAGTTCCTCAGATGAAAAGATATAGTCTTGTGTGCAAAGAGGGAGCAAGGAGGGAAAGGTATCGGGGGGGGAAATGGGCAGAAGGACAGGAGGATCTGTGGGGGTGGTATTAGGCTGTAATGGCTGTAACCCTTGCCTCCCAGGTGGAGCTGAAGAAGGCAGCAGACAGCAGCAGACGTGTGCAGCCAGTGAGACCCAAAGCCAGCAGCCACAAGCCACACACACATCCAGAGTAGCGGAAATAGTCCGGTTCACAGTGTATATCTCAACTGAGGCATCTCCCAAAATAGAATCAGGCCTTTGGCCTTTTGACATTGTTGTGTCTCTTGTCTCACAGTAAAGCTGCTCTGAGTGCAACACCAATCACGTCAAATTTACTGTGGAGTTAGATGATGTAAATCCTGGTGAACTTCATATGGCTTTAATACAATGCTGTATATATCCATCTGATCTACAATATATCAGAGAGTGAAACTTCTCCACATTGACTCATACTCTTTTTAAAGGATAAAGGGCCCATTCTAGGGTAAATAAAACAACAATTCATACAATGAAGATGATTACACACTAGTGAAAACATCACTAGGACTATTTTATATCAAATGTCTGCCAATAGATCCCTTTCTCCTAAATCAGACACACTGAACCTTTAATGTTCAGAGTTTTCCCAACCCAAAACATCAAGCAGCTTTCCTAACTTACAAAAACAGCGCTTTTTAGCCGTCTTCGGAGATGAACTCCAGAGGATGTCTGCATGTCTGGACTTTCTTCTGAGGTTGCCTTTCATTGCTCAGACACGTTCACAACAACAGAGAAATCTCCAGAATGTTCAGGTAAGAAGGGGTGCAGCCTGCAGGAGACTTTGGAGGACTCATTAATTCCGCTGTGGAGATCACATGTTTGTCTGCTCTTATCTTATCTTATCACCAAAACCTCTTTTGAAATCTAAGTCACTGTCTTCTACGTGTGCTGCTCTGCTTTTTCATTCTGGGATATTATGTTTTCCTTCCCCCCCCCCCCCCCGTTTTTTTATCCTTCAGTGCATGTCTAAAAGCAGCCTTTGAGTTGCATCTAAGAAGTTTCAATTTGTTTGCAGTATAGATCACAGATCCTTTGCCACATCAGATGAAATAATGAGAATGGGAACATTCATTCTTGCAGCTGCAATGCGATAACTGCATAAAATAATGGATTCTTAAACTGATCCGTCTATTTTTGATCTTGTTTACCATCACTTACTTTTGGATCTCTTTTTGTTTACATGAGTGAGAAAGTAGATGAATGCGCCTATGTGCGAGTGCCAATCACCAAGTCTGTTTTTGGTGAGAATGAACCTGGAGAGACTTGTTTAAATGTGTCTCTGTCCTTCTGAAGGAAGATCATTGTGTTCCAAAATAGCCCCTTTGTTGCCTGAGGAGGAAGTGATATATAAGGAGGGGGATGAGAAAAGAGTGAGGTCATGAGGAGGAGAAATGACCTTGGAGACACACAGAGGTTCCCAGAGGCTCATGGACAGGAGAACACACAGACTTACACTCTGATTGGCATGCTCACAGCTGGACACACACACACACACACACACATGCACGCACGCACGCACGCACGCACGCACACACGCACACACACACACACACACACACACACACATACACACACACACACACACACACACACATACATAATACAAAAACAAACATTTAGTTCAAGTTCCAGATTAATTTCAGCAAGTGTCACTGTTACAATGCAAACCCTGATGTGCTTGGGAGCAGATCAACCAAGATGCATGTTTATGCATAATCACATCAGTCTCCTCAAGTTCATAGGCATAACAACGGCTTAATCAGTCCAAGGTCTTCCTAACTTTGAAAGTCCTCATTTGTTATCTTTAAGATGCTTGAAATGCATCTACATCTTTCAGTTTTCGTGGCTTTACACCTATTCTGAAAATTTGTATTTATGTGGGGAAAGATGAACATGGAATAAATCTGGAGCATTTCTCAGTCTCAATGAGAGCATAGCAAAGTCAGCTTACGATCTCCAAGTGATGATTTGTATAGCCCTGCACTTTGCCCAGAACTTCAGACCTTTGCTTGAGCACATTGGTACTTTTTTCATCTCTGAGCACAAGCACATCTTTGATATGGATCCAAAGCCAGAGGAGCCAACGACTTAACGTAAGTCTCTTCACCACACGCTGAGAATTTAGTCTGTCATAGGCTATTATCAAGAAAGTCTATTTCAAAATTAGCACAAAAGTTACCACCACACTCGCAAGTTTTACTGGATCAACAATGTCACCCTGTCTCCTACTCAGGTGTGTGCTGTAAGTGAGCCCCTACTGTGTGTGTGTGTGTGTGTGTGTGTGTGTGTGTGTGTGTGTGTGTGTGTGTGTGTAAGAGCGAGAGAGAGAGAGTGAGGTGGGAAGAGAGTGGATACGTTTGTACCCAGAATAAGGGTTTATCTGTCTTGTAGCGATGGCGCTGTCACTGTTCCCTCATCGACACCGCCCCCCCTGCCATGTTACCAGATTTGGAGAGCGCCTCCCTGCTGTGATGTCACCATCTGTGACGCATTTACCTGTCAGCACAAATACACCTGCACACAGAGCTGAAGGGATACTGGAGCATTAATCACAAAAGAAAGCATTAGAAAAGAAGATATTCAGACTCAAACATACCTGAAAGTTTACGAGGGTCGTTCTCTAAAAAATGTCTTTATTACTAAGAAAGATATATTTTACTTCCTTTTTCCTTTCTCAGAAAGGGACCAAAGCACCCAATAATAAAAGCAAGAACCCCTTTCACATTCACACATACACAGGAACTCTCACACACACACAGGTTGTAATTAGTGACGTAGAAGTGATGATGAGAGGGGAAGGGTTCACACTGAGCTGGTCTGACAGCTTCATGGCTTTCACTGTGGTGAGGACAGATGGCCCAACCATCCCACTGGACTCACTGTAAACACATAAACACAGGACAGTTCCCTGCGAGCCATGCTCAGAGGACACAGAAACTAATAAAGGGACAGAGAGAGTTATATGGTGTTCCCCTGAACCATTCCACCATTCGGCTACCTCATATAAAATTACTTTAAACAGTCATAATCATTACTGGGATCTACTGAAGCTAACAGAAAAAAGTTTTGATTAAAAGCTATGCAAATTTGAAAACTGTTTATAACAGCATTCACATTCTAAACTAAACAATGTAGACCAGAACCTGATATGTCCCCCTGATTTCAGTGAAAACAAACCCTGATGCTGCTGATTTGATCCATGGCACTGTTGTTAAATGTCATGTCGCCTTTACTCAAATATACAGTTGTGATATTTAGATAAGAAGCTTTGCTTTTCATTGACTCTGCTTTGTGGATACCAGGAAATGAACCAACATCAAAGGGCACCAAACACAATTAGTCACAAAAGGTTGATAAAGTAACAATTAGCAGTTAAAGGGGGGGTGATAGGCCAGAGCAGACAGACGTGAACTTGTGTACTCGTAGGGTGAGGGAGTCTGTACTGGTGTGTGTTCAACACCCTTCTTTCACAAGCTGAATGCTCAATTAAGAGCCATTCTACCAGCCACTTTTGTATATTTCACTGTTGACCTTTCTACCAACAACCACCACTGGCTTCAGGACAAGACTTAAGTACACATAGTAACTTAGTACACATTAATTAACCACCCACACTCGCCACATTTGTGCATTTGCTATGTTTAAAAAAAGAATAGATCAAAGCTTTTGATCACTGTAATACTAATGTGAACAATTGTGTCATCATTTGAAAAAGTTACATTTCTTAAAATGAAGTCAGCTTTGTAATATGTGCAATTATATTCTCAAATGATGCCTGGAAAATAAAAAATAGGCAAACCCTTTTTTAAATGTTTTTTCCAGAGACTCCCCCAGATTTTTGCTGTTGAGGCTTTCAGGGGGACTCAAGTGTCAATCAAGGTATTTCGCATCCAGCTTCTATTCGTGCAATGACAATCCAGACTTTCCTATGCAGAAAAATGATGCAATGCATTGGCTATTGTTTATATTTATTTATTTGCATCTATATGCAGATCCCTGTTAATAGGGATTAGCCAAAATGTTATCTGAACCTAAAACATCTACAAATAGTATCAGTTTTTTTATGTGGATAAACATTTGACTCAAAAAGAAACTACTTGGACTATTAACAGTGTACGGTGAGTATTGGCCCAGATATCCGTCTACACTGGAATTCCCAAAATATTGACTGTGGCCCCCAGAAGCTAATTTGTTGTCAAATGAAATCTAGGGCTCAAAGAATGAGTTAACCCGAGCTAAAAACAACCAATGTAAGTTTCTGTACAGGCTTTGCCAACACAAAAGTTGTCAGAAGTGTCTAGCAGGGCTGTCACTGCCAATCCTGCCAAAACATAACAATCTCACTACACAACACTATTCACCATTAAAAGATTTAAGACATTTTTGAAATGTACAGCTACGGCTAACAAATTAACAAAAGGTGGCTAACAAATTAATTAAAGATAATATTGTTTAGGTATAGTCATATATCCCTCTTTAAACCTGGCTGTGCTTTTTATGCATGTCTATGTGCTAGTTTGTAAGTTTGTTGTCTGCTTGTTTGTTCATTTCTTCTCTGTTTTCTTTTTAACATCAACCTGTCAGGGACTGCAGATGAAAATCTGTCTGAAAGGCTAACTCTGGTATATTTATATGAACCATTGTGCTCCTATTAATTAATGCACTGCCCCTTTTTTTAAATAAGAAAAAAGAAAATCGTTGGCACCCCCCTTTCGTCCTCCACAAAGTTTATGCCAATGGCTTAATTGTTTTCTTACTGGTGTCAAACTGCCCCTGGGAACCCATTGTGTCTCCCATTAGTCTAAGAGCATGGAATCTGGTGACACAGCAGTGTGTGTGTGTGTGTGTGTGTGTGTGTGTGTGTGTGTGTGTGTGTGTGTGGGTGTGTGTGTGGTGTGTGTGTGGGGGGGGGGGGGGGGGGGGGGGGGGGTTGAGCAGGTTGGGTGTGTATATGTCTGCACATAAGAATGTGAATGTGTAATGTGTAATCAGTGTGTGTACAAGAGGGTTTTCGCACACATATATCCAAACATGTGTGGCAGGCCTGCTTAAGCCCACTTTGTAGCGATATGTGGGAAGCCAGCCGAGAGGACTTCCTCCCTGTTTCTCAACGCCAGTCATTACCAGCCACGGAAATGCTAATGGGCTGTTTTGATAGTCATGGCAGGGGCTAAAGCATTTGTTTTACTATGTAATCTTTGTCTAGCCTGCAGAGCCCTGAGCCTGGTTATTTTAAATCCAGAGGGACTGTGCAAATTGTATTTTCACCAAAACTGCCCTGTTCCTGTGGAGTGCTGAGTGATTTGAGTTAGGAAACTTTACTAACAGCTTTGGCTTCACTTTATTGTGGTGTGAGCACCTGATTAATGTTTGAGACAATATTGTTTTAAAACACTTGAGGACTTGTCACTAACAAATGAGCTGCATTATGGTCAGGACATGGAAAACAGTGTGTGTTCATGGGCTGCCTTAAGGAAACCCCCACTATGCTGAGGCCAACGGTGCAAAGGTAAGGTAATCGGAACGTTCCAGACTGATTACACTTTGACCCGTGGCTCATTTTCTGAAGACTGCTGAATAATGTTAATGTATGCAATTATTCCCTGGTAAGAATTTATACTTTGGGCAGCAGCAACAGTGAAACTTTGATTGGAAACATGAGGAAGGATGTATAAGTTGAACTCTGCACTCTATTGATCAGTGCTAATAGTGTATGCAATTTGGCGATGGTTGATGCCAGAGCAGCTCTCCTGCTGTTAACCCCTCCCCCCCCCCCCTGCAGCAATTATGGTAACTAAGGTTTGAGACAGTTACTAACTAACCATCAGAAATTGTATCAAATTATAACTTTTTCATAAGATTGTAGCAATTTATATAAAAATAATCCCCAAATATATTTTTTTATTTGTTAAAGTTACTTGAGTTGTTTTCGGACATGAACTCTGGAACCGTCTGCACAATGTGGTCTGGACTTTGTCTGAAGTTTACCTTTCACATATGAGGAATACATCCGGTGATTCTCCAGTCAGATGCATTCACAACAGAAGAATCTCAGAAGAATGCAGAAGACAGGACTCAGACATGTGCGTTCCCACATACAGCCTCTCTGGATAATTTCAGGAGCTTACTCAGACTTCAATGCACGTCTGAAAGCAGCTTTAGTCACATACATGAAATAAGAATGTAGTCTAGTGGACATTTAAAAGAGGTTTTTGTACATTCCTTAGAATATAAAGTATTTGGCAGAATGGCATAACCAGGGGGAATGATTTTACTTTTAATTCAATTCAGACTATTAATATTAATAGTTAAGATAAGATAAGAGAAAAAAAAGATAATCCTTTATTTGTCCCACAATGGAGAAATATGCAGTATTACAGAAGCAAGAGTCAAAATAGGCATCAGTAAGTAATAGGTTACATTCAATACTTAAGTGTAAGAAATATACAAAATATAGAAAAATATGAATGGAATTAAACTAATATATACAGTATACAGTATACAAAAAAAGTACTTCTTACACTCACATAGGAGCTTGCCAGTTACTTTTTCTTAGACTTTGAGTGTCAGGTTTTTGAAAGATGTAATGATGTAAAGCTTACCTTACTTTTTAAATTTAGACATCTTGATTGCAATGGTTTCCTGAATAAATTGTGGGTTGTTTTCCCTTTAATTGTCATTATTTTCTGAAATGTCATAACAGGCACAGGCATGTGTGAATGGATCATTGGTTTGATACGTATTAAATAATAATATGAAGAAAAAGGAAAATATGTATGCCTCACACCATTTAAAGATAAAATCAAGCAAAAAAAATGAAGCCAGGCTAAAAAACAGCAACACAACAACACATTATGCCAATCCTGTAGCCTTCATCGAAAATGTAGCCTCATTGTGACTGTGGCAACTTTCATGTTGTTTGCACTTTTCAGAGAGATGTTGCATATCAAACAGGGGAAGCAATAAAAGACATTACTTAAACCACATCCAGTTTCTCATAACAAGAGCAGGAGGAGCCCTGGCTGAAGCTCATCCTCATCAATTGCTGCTGAATCTGTTAATCGGGTCGTTACGGACCAAGCTCCTTTATCCTCTTTGTTTCTTGTTGGGGGTGTTTTTGTAAAGAAATCACCGGATTTGCCAGAGTTCCCTTGAAATCGGTCAGTGCGCAGCGGACGTAACTCAGCGACCTCAGACGTACCTGAGACGGTGTCGAAGGTCGACCAATTACATTAGATCTACAAAACGTTAATCAATACCTATTGGCTGCAAATAAAAGTGGGACTGTCCGGGGCGCAGAGAGCTGCGTCCCGAGGGAACAACCAATAAAAGGGCAGCCATTAGGTATTTAGATAGAAATTAACCAAATACAATTTGAAATCAACTTATATCGAGTGGTCACAGGCACTTACCGTCAACCAGGAGCTTTGTACGAGTAAACTGTTATTATATAATTAAATTATGTTTAACATTTTTATACAGGCTTTTTTGTCTCAGGATGCTAGAGGGGGTGGCGCCCCAGCAACCAGTATTTACCAGCCGCCACTGGTCATGTCTAAAAACGCGCATGTGAATCAGTTTCGTTAAATGGCTGTATAACACCAGAAGGGAGTGATTTGGTCATCAACTGAATGCTGTTTGATGACTTTCTAATAGGTTGTAGCTGGAGGCCATTGTGAGTTGAGTCCCACGCTCTTGTAGTGGATTGGTAATTGATACGTCAGTCTGCACGCTGAGAGGTCACAGTGTTTACCATCACTTGGTGATGAGTGACATGATGGAGTTAATGTGGCAAGCAGAGTACACTCGAGCAAAGAAAACATATGTACTTGCACACATGAGTGTGTCTGTGTGTGAAAGGGGAGAGAAGGGAAAGGGAGTGAACGATTACATCAAAACAACTTTCATTTTAAAGGAGCTCCTTGACTAACTCGTTATCCAATAGGGCACCAGCAGGAATACATGTTACTCTGAGTTATATTCCATCCATGTCTGTGATGCAAAGTGTACAAACTATTCATGTAAAATAGGCCCATACCTTTTTGGTAAATAGTCTGTATTTATACAATGCTTTTCTAGTCTTGATGACCTCTCTATCTCTATCACACATCACTTCTACATTGCCGGCACCGCCATCAGGGGCGATTTGGGTTTCACTGTCACTTAAGGACAAGGACAATCTGGCATGCAGAATGGAGGAGCTGGGAATCAAACGTGGTTGACTCCCCTGAGCCGTTTGGAAAGCTCTTCTTATGCAAGTTTGTTAAGTCATGTGCTGCCATGATCATCTGTGCCATCCTGTATGCTGAAATCTCCGAAAATGAGAGATATGGACTGGCCAAAGGACCTAATCTCTTTCTCTTCTACTTCTGTACTGAGCAGCTGCTTCCAGGCATACACTACAGGTGCAGAGAAAAAAAAGGCACTGAGTATCGGGAATCAAGTTGATGCTCTGATTCAACTGTGCGTGGGGGTACCGATAGTTGGTTGGTGGTAATATTTTCCTTACCACTATCTTATCATAGAACAATGGTTTTGCAATTAATCTAGTGATACAAGAAGACTCTTGACTTTTCTATATTTTTGAAGTAGTCATTTGATTTTTACAGTTTTCTTCCACCCTGCTACCTGAAACCATAAAAATAATGTCGACATTGTTTGAAATACCCACCATATGATAAATGATATAATGGTAACTCCCTTTTGACTAATAAATGTTCCCAAATAACCAAAACAGGACATAAAAGATACCATTAGGGGTAAATGAGAACAATATATATTCCCAATAAGGGTGAATTGGTTTTAAAGGTTGTTTATCCTGTAGCATGACATACAACTGACACCAGTCTTCTTGGACTTGAACATGATCTCATTTAAAGAACTTATCCATTTGTTAGAGATCACAAGTGGTCATTGGGGACACATTCTAATGCAAGGTGAGGGCTGATTAACTCAGCGCTGCTCACTTGTGAGTTGGATTTCTTGAGGCAGATGTTAATACCAGGTCTGAACGGGACATATTTACATTCACACTGCTAAAAGAATGTGGCCACATATGCCAGAGGCCCTCTTCAGACCTGGTATTAAGATGGGGAGGGAGGGACTGAATGAATCTCAATCAGCTCTGCTGTGAAGACAGGCTTTGCCGATTTAAGAGTAGCATCAATCATTATGTGTTGGTCAGTGTTGATATTGTGGCAGTGGCCACAAACAAATCAGCACATTTACATTTTTTGATTCATTGTGAAACTGCAGCAGGTCAGAGTACATCAGCTGAGTAGGCAGTCATGCATATGTGGCCCTGGACACGTTCATGTTCACTAAGGGTGTAACGGTACTTAATCCTGACTGGAAATGTTCGGTACGGGCCTTCAGTTCGGTACGCACGTGTACCGAACGAATAGCAGCGAAGTCCACGTGCAGAACTTATTTGTGTGCTTCTCAAATTTCAAGTGACAACTTTAGCAAAGGACAGGATGTGCTGTCGGCTCGTGGTCATAGCGACTGCAGACAAACAGGAGTGAACTTGTCGACTCTTTTAAACGGCATCACCAGAGTGATGTCCACTAACAAAGGGAATAACACATAAATTTGTGGGACATGGAAAAAACGAGTTCCGTGCAAACCCAGCTGCTCCTTGCAAATAATTCAGACCATGTCAAAGCAATAACGAGTGTCATAGGTGTTTTTATAGCAGCGGCCATGCGACCGTTCTCTGTTGTTGAGAACGCAGGGTTCAAACACACGCTGAAAGTAATCGAGCCCTGTTATGAAGTTTCCTCACGTCCGCATTTCAGCCAGCATGTCACACCAGCCCTTTATAAACATCTGTCCCTAGCAGGAGAGTGTTCTCCACCGCAGAGACATTGTTAGTGCCAATAGGGCATCAAACCCTCTGCAAAAAAAATGAAAATACATATATTTAAATGATGATAATCATACAATACAATAACGGTGCAGTTTAAGTACAGTTAATTTTCTACATGCTGCACCTTAATAGAGATTTAATTTATTATTTTCATTTATTTAGTTATGAGAGTGTTTATTGTATGTTATTTTACTTTAGTAAAAATTACTAAGGTAAGAAAGACACAGCCATAGTTAATCAGGGTTGAATAAAAATAAATAAAAAATCTGTTTAATGTTTTCTGTTCCTTGTTTCTACTGTACCGAAAATGTACCGAAAACGTACCGAATTGAGAATGCATTGAGGACACATTTTGGTGCATTCAGACCAGTACTTGTGATCCAATCACTCAGAATGAATGTTAACACCAGGTCTGAATGGGGTAGCAGACCGCCCCTGAATGTGATCTGAGTGATTTGATCTCGAATGTGTCCTTATTGTGTCTCAGGTGTTTTCACACCTGTACTTAGAGCTTGCCACTTGTGATCAGATGACCCAGGGTGAACAGAATGTATTTCAGTGAGTAGCTGACCAAAGCAATTAAAAATAATTTTAAAGCATCTTTTTTCACACAACCTTGTCAAGAAGTGAGGGGGGACGTTCCAATCCGTTTCCCTCACTCACAGCCAGTGCTGCATTGTATGTGTGCCCATGTGTGTGTGGTAGCCCCTCAACTCCCACTCCTCTTGAGCATCATACCCCATTCATGGGCAAATAAAGACCATAACGAGCAGTAAGTTTACAGCCTGGCTTTATATATAGTGGTCTATAGTGGTTTGGTCTCTTTAGCCCGTTTTCCACTGGTCAAAAACAAAACATGAACACCCACTAACATCTGGCTTTGTCTGCAATGGGAATGGATACAATCGGCATTCCCTCCGGGTCAAATGACTTTGCAGTAGACACAGGTTTTAATCCGATCATGACACCTGGGGTGAACAGTGACGTGAGAGAGCGCCTCAGTTGGTGGTGTGTTTGTTAGGTTGAACATAATGCACTGAAGAAAAAAACAAAGTTGAGGTGTTTGCCTGTGCCCCTCTCCTTTAGGCTGCTTTGGTTTTCACCAACTCTTATTGGGCTGTGGTTGTTGAATGCTCCACAGTGTGCAGCAGCGAGTCGTTAACTTTGTCTGTTTACAGTTTGAAGGTAGGCAAGTAGCAACGTGACTTTATCACAATTCTTTTTGTTTCACAACAGTTGGAAACATGGTGATGGAAGTGGTAACTCAACCAAAAATTCACTGACATTTTTAATTGAGGCAGATGTTCCATCCAAACTGGGTCTGGAACTGGCGGGTTTCTTTAGGGGATTCTGATGTTAGCATGACGGACATATATTATTCATCTTTAACATATTTGGTGTATTTTTTATTGTACTGTTTGCTATTTCAGTGATCCCAATTCTTTCAGTATCTTAAGGTTTAATTATCTCATATTGTGAACATCCCTCTACTGTTTACACTTTGACACATACATTTTCCAATGGTACTTGTGAATCAAAATGAATTAAAACAGTCCTTAAAGTCAAACCACATTCATATCATACTTACGATACAATTATACTCATACACAGGGGAACAATTCAGACCCACATACAAAAAGGGTGCAGAGGGTCTAACTCTCAGACTCTCTTACACACTCAACACTTGGCCTTTAATCTGCTCTTAATTCAATTCAGGGCCTGGGGATACTTTAACTCAATTAACCCCCCCCCCCCCCCCAGACCACCACCACCCCCGAACACACACACTTATTGAGCTCTTCCTCCTTCACATACTTCAGCAACATCAGTCAGTGTAAAGTACATTCTGGAGCTTTTCTGTGGGAAGACGATTCAATTTGTCCGTAAACTGTTTGAAGTGGGACTTGAAACACAAAAAGAAGTAGAACAAAAAAATTACTTAATTCTTTGCCAGATACTGTTCTACCTGCTCTACCAGAGTAACAACCAATGCTGCTTTCAGTCTGAAATGAGCGGTCATGAGCTAACTGCATTCCTCTTGTAGACCCCCATGTTGATCTAGGTATAATTAATTTCCTGTAAGCGATTCTGGGCATTTTGTTATTCCATAGGAATCAAACAGGGATTTAATGTCTCTGAACCAGCTTTGAAGAAATAGTTTTCAGACATGAACACCGCAGAATGTCCACACAATGGGGTCTGGGCTTTCTATGGTCTTTAACATATGACAAACGAATTCTTTAAAAACCCTCGCTCCACTGAGATTGACCATCTTGTAGATAGCTCTGTAAAGTCATTACGATTAACATTAGACTCAATAGCGCCTCTAAAAAAGAAACGTGTAAAACATAGTAAATTAGCTCCCTGGTGTAATTTCCAACACACATGAATTAAAACAAGCATCAAGAAAACTAGAAAGGAAGTGGCGCTCCAGCAACCGTGTTGAAAATCACATAGCCTGGAAGAGTAGTGTTAAAGCATATAAGAAGGCCCTCCACAAAGCAAGAGCTGCCTACTACTCCACATTAATAGAAGAAAATAAAAACAACCCCAGGTTTCTCTTCAGCACTGTAGCCAGGCTGACAGAGAGTCACACCTCCACCGAACCAGTATTCCTCGATCCCTGAATAGCAATATCCATATGAACTTCTTTAATGACAAAATTCTAACTATTAGAAATAAAACCAACCATCTCCTGCCCTCAATTGGCACTAATACCCTATCAAGAATAGAAATCTCAGAAACAGTTGAGAATCAATTATTTAGACAGCTTCTCTCTGATCACCCTTGATCAGCTGACCAAAATAATCTCATGTTCTAAACCAACAACTTGTATCTTAGATCCCATTCCTACAAACTTACTTCAAGAAATTCTGCCCCTAATTGATAGTTCGTTACTGAACACAATCTGTCATTATCATCAGGATATGTACCACAGTCCTTTCAACTATAGCTGTAATCAACCCCTTCTCAAAAAATCCACCCTGGACCCGGAGGTTTTAGCCAATACCGACCGATATCTAATCTCCCCTTCCTGTCTAAAATCCTTGATAAGGTTGTAGCCAATCCAGCTGTGTGAGTTTCTCCAGGAAAGTAATGTCTATGAAGAATTTCAGTCAGGGTTTCTAGCTAATCATAGCACAGAGTACAGCCTTGGCAAAAGTCACTAATGACCTTCGAATAGCTCCAGATCAGGGATTTGTGTCTGTCCTCCGTTCTGTTAGATCTTAGTGCAGCATTCAACACTATTGGACCATAACATTTATTACAGAGACTAGAACAGTTAATTAGCATTAAAGGAACCGCCCTAAACTGGTTTAAATCATATTTTCGGATCGATTCCAATTTGTGCAAATTATCTGTGCGCACCAAAGTTAACCATGGTGTTCCACAGGGCTCTGTGCTCTGCCCAATTTTATTCTCATTATTAATGCTTCCACTAGGAAACATTATCAGGACAAACTCTGTAAATTTCCACTGCTATGCGGACGACACCCAGTTATAATTGTCAATAAAACCAGAACAGTATTATCAATTAACGAAACTCCAAGCATGTCTAAGGACATAAAAACCTGGATGACCCGCAATTTTCTCTTATAAAACAGAGGTTCTAATACTTGGCCCTAAACACCTTAGAGATACATTATCTAATGATATAGCTGCGCTAGACGACATTGCCCTTGCTTCCAATGAAACAGTCAGGAACTTGGGAGTGATCTTCGATCCCGATTTGTCCTTTAATTCTCACTTAAAATTAATTTCTAGGACCGCCTTCTTTCACTTGCGTAACATCTCAAAAATCAGTCCTTTCTCAAAAAGATGCAGAAAAACGAGTCCACGCCTTTGTTACATCCAGACTTGATTTTTGTAATTCCTGTTAGTTACTGCTATAGGTCTAGAATGTCGGGGGACACATGACACACGGAGCTTCTCTTCCCAGCTTCTCCTTCCTCTTCTCCATCCTGATCACATCAAAGAAATTAATATCTCATCAATACATGTTACTGACTTGACTTCTTCCCCTGAGTCCCTTTGCCGTATCGGCCGCAGATCTAGGGCCGCGGCTGCAGCCACATCGTGGACTATGATGGTGGATCCTGTATCGTGCTGGCTGATTGTGATAATAACGGCAGATCCTGTATCGTGGCGGCTACTGACTGTGAAATATGATACAACCAGATTGCTTGATATACAATATTTCTCCTCAGACCATTACTGACAATAATCCATCAATTCATTTACCTTCCATTATTCTACAAAATGTTTATTCTAATCAATGCTGTAAATACCCTTATCTTGCTGATGTTCTCCTTTACACTTGACATCTATTGCACTTCTGTCCGTCCTGGGAGAGGGATCCCTCACATGTGGCTCTCTCTGAGGTTTCTACCTTCTTTTTACCCTGTTAAAAGGGTTTTTAGTAGTTTGTCCTTACTCTTGTTGAGGGTTAAGGGCAGAGGATGTCACACCATGTTAAAGCCCTATGAGACTAATTGTGATATGTGAATATGAAATATGGGATTAATATGCAAAAAAAAGGATCGCTAGCATGCTAACGCTAGCACGCTAGCGGTGATATTACAATCATTACCGTAATTTTAAAATCCTTAATAATGGAGAAATTGCTACATTCGTGGGTCTCTCTCCCAGCTTGCCGGTGATTTGCAAGGCATTCTGGGAAATTATTGTACCCCTTTGTTTGAAGTGAGTGTCTGAAAAATCTCCATTTCTAGACGTACATCAATGTTCTCAGAACAGCAACAACACTCTATAGTGGTTTTCTGATATGACATCCGCATTCCAAAGAATTGGGTCCAGACCTTCTCCAGAAGTTTCCTTTCACACATTATCAACGGAATGGGACATTCTCCGCTCAGAGGCTCTCTGAGCAAAACAATCCTTTGGAGGTTTCAGGTAAGGGTTGGTGCAGCAGGGAGAGGCAGGATGTCACATATAAATTCTTCTGCGGAGATCACTTGCTTTTGTCAGTGTCTTCGTCATTGTCTTCTACGTGTGCGGCTCAGCTTTTCCACAGGTCATTCATTGGAGGTCTGAAGAAGAGAAGAATGGTCCTCAGTGTAGTCAGAGAAGCTGCATACAGACATATTCTGGATGAAGTAATATAACCAGTGATACCATCTTGGGTTTTTACATGGATAAGAAAAGAATTCAGTGGAACTGCCAATCACTAAACATCTGAATACCGTCCCTGATGCTCCTTCACTTTTGACCTTTCTCCTAAATCTATATCCCCAACTTTTTGGACATCCAATTATTTTTTACCCAAGGATCTCCAGCCATAGATCCTTTTTCTTAATAATGCTTCACTTGGTGGGACAACAGACACAGATCCACAAAATCGGGGAGCTATGGCTTTGATGTAGCCACCTCACTGCCCAGGAGAAAAAGATTTATCCTCTACATCTAACATTTATTTATTTATCTACCTATACTCTATGTAATTTGCTCCAAGGCCTACACTAACATGCTTTAGCAGCAGTGCTAAAGAAGACAGATGAGTGTAATTAGCATTACCTGGGGCAGTGCCACCATGGTACCAGTGAATTATCCCCACCACAGGCAGACATGTACAACCAACCCCACCATCTCTCACCTCCCTCCTTTCCTATTATCGTCACAACCTCCTTTTCTCAATAAGAGCTCATTCGGATAGCTTTTCTGTATCTTCAGTTAGTTCAGTTACATCTGGTACAATTCACTTGTTATTGGTCAAGCTCACAGTGCCCTCCAAAAACATGTTTTGGGCCTCTTGAATGTGATATCTCAAGACTAATTGAGGGAATTTCTTCAACTTTTGATCAGTTGTCAAGTGCACTCAAAAATAAAGTGATTACGTTTCAGGTCAAAGGACACAGTGACCTTGAATCTGGAGAAACCAGTATGTAGTACACAGAAACTGCACTGGTTGGCAGAGGCATACATGCTGTAATTCTAGTTCTTTCTCCATTGTCTCATTCATCCTATTGTTTATACGGTATTCCCATTTTGTTTTCGGGGCCTATTTATATCAAATATTTTCTCTCACAGCTGATTCTGTCGCATTTCTTGGTCTTGGCGGTTCTGTCCAGATTTCTAATATTTTTTTATTTTCCTAATCCTTTGGGTAAAGTTGAATTCACCTATAGAATACTCCTTGTCTGTCTTCATTCCTCAACCTCTTTTGTATTCTCTAACAATGTTTTTTTAATTTACCTTTATCAATTTGTTTTTGCCTTGTCTATTTATACTCTCCTTTTTTATTCCTCAGTTTTTCTGATAATCCTCCAGAAATGTCCCCTAATTTCTTCAGTCTTAAACAGATTCCATTGTCAACACCAGTAAAAAGGGGAGGCTGTGCTGCAAATGATGCCTCTCAACAACCTTTCAGATGATAGGCCAATCAAAACATTAGGGAGGCTAAGGTGGCTAATATTACTAATATTATTATGTGTCAGTCAGAGATTTGAGATGAATACATTTTTAACTGTGAATCATGCAAAGCCTGTAAAACTTGGTTGCAAAACATTTGTTATTGTTTTCAGAAACACAAGTAATTTAAAAGTTCTACAAATGTGAACTTGGAATGCTGAACTTGGAAAGCTGCTTTTTCACAAAAATGTTACTATGCCGTTCGTCTCATCCTCAAGCTCACTTGTCTCCAATAGCCTTTTGGTGTCTACTTTAGTTTCCTTTCTTTTTTCTACATACCCAACTTATTTTTCTCCATCTTTTTTTCCCCCAGTCATTGCAGTGGGCACCATCAGTCCATTATCATGGCCTATATCATTTGTGAGGTTGGAATAGAGCAAAAATAAGGTTACATCATGGCACTGTAAAAATGGAGAGATAGCAGAGATGAGAGGAAGTGAGGAGAAGGAAAAGAAAGGAGAAATGATGAGTGTGTTGGCTTGCTGACCGCTTCCAGCTGAATCCAGAGACCAACTGCGGCATTGCAACAGAATAACAGAGACGATTTTCAGAATGGCAGAAGGAGCAGCAGAATATCAATCTGACTGTTGACCATTTTACATTTCTTTTCGTTTTCTATCTTTGTAGACTCTCCTGTTTACATTGTGTTTACACTCATTGCTTCCAATCATCTGTGTGGTTCTGGCTCCAGTGTGAGGTGACTCAGTAGATGGGGTGTAAAGAGTGAAGGGACCTAGTGCCAGGAAGGGCCTACCTCACAGTCTCACATCCTAAACCACTTCACCAACAGAGACTCCAACCAAGAAAGCACTTATTACATCTATGCGCATTCAAGCATTGAGAGATGAGCGAGATCCAGCAAGCCCAAATTGTTTCCGTACTCCCATCAAAACCTTCAAATTAGATTAAAGGAAAGGAAGAACTAAAGGAGGAGGGAAAATGCTGATTGGCACACTAGCATTTTCTTGATTTGGGGCAGAAAATCCTGTTTCATGGTGGTGTGGCATTCCATTCCAAAAAAAAAAGTTCGGCTCCATCATCTGACTTGCAGAGAGATCTTTCCTAATCTATCTCTCTCTTTCCTACTCTTCAGCTTCCTCTCTCAACCTCTCCTCCCCACAGCATTTCAGCAAAGCACTCAGAATATAGAAAAACAGACAATACAAGATTCTCAGGCATTCGTTTTTGATTTGCAGTCATTCTAGGCCTGCAATCCTTCACGGATTGATTGTGTTACCAGATAGAGAGATACAGAGTAATTGGAGAGATTAAAACCTCCCTCTGCTCTCATTTGATAGTCTTGCAGAAACCGAGGAATGGCCATTAGGCACTTGAACATTGATTACAGAGACCAATCTGATGTCCAGATAGCTGATGACAGGCAATGTGGATTTTCAGTAAGTCACCATGTCACATAGCCTCATAAAAAAAGAAAGAGAAAGGAAGAAATGGGGTTTCAATTTGGATGACATGATTATAACATGAGGAGTCATCAGACTTCTGGATGAACATCACAGGAAGGATGGTCATGCCTATTATTTCTGATGTATGGCTTAGACAGATGGTATGTTGCAGACATTGTGTGAATGCAAAGTTGTCTGCACCTCCCGACAAAGTCCTCAAATGGGTTCAGAAGAATTTGGACACACCTGTCAAAGAGGACGTCCAGTTTTTTCACAACGGAAACTGTGAGCGTTGCTTGACTGTATCTGGAATGTGGAACCTGGAAAGGGATAGTTCAAAGAAAAATGAAAAATCTCTCATCATCTACTCACCACTATGCCTATGGACGGGTGGGTGAAGCGTTTGAGTCCACAAAACACTTCTTGAGTCTCAGAAGTAAATTTTGTAGCAGCCGAATCCGATACAATTGAAGTCAATGGTGACTTACGCTTCAGATGTAATAAAACAACAGAGTGCTCATGTGGTGTCATCCAGCCTAAATGTCCACTGGAAGTGGCTAAACTAGCAGACGTAGTGTGTCCGAGGGTCCCTGAACGCACCTCGTAGGAAGATATCAGCTGATTTTTAGGCTAAATACACGGTTTAAATGACCTCTTTTCAAGTGGAATAAGAATTAGGGTTACAATTGAAGTAACTGGTGATCAATTTTTCCAACGTAAAAAAACAACTGAAAAAAGAAAAGGCCTCCATATTGCTCCTGTGGTGTCATCAAAGAGTCTGTAAGCCCCGACATTCAAATTCGACTTGAAATGGCGACATCTACACTAATGACCCTAAATGTCCTCTGTTATCCTCCTCTGGAGCTGTGTTCACGTTCGCACGCACACACCGCACACAAGCTCTCGCCAAAGGCAATATGTTCGGTGAACTATCCCTTTGAAGTGTTTTAATGGACATTTTTGTGGACTGTTGAAGTTGCCCCATAACTTTGTAGCCACTGCCACCATGTAGCGGCTGTGGGACAATCTACTGGACTAATCTTAAAGGATTCTGTAATTCATTTACACACCCACATTCATAAACATAGGGCCGATTTCATCATAGGAGGGGTAAGACTTCCACTAACAATTGTTTTGTCAATCGGTGCCTTTAATAATTTTTGACAATTGTTTTACCCACAAAGACCTAAGTTGCCCTCTAAAATAAGGAAATATTTATTTCCTTATGAAGAAATGCTTCAATTTTGTATTCCTTCTCCTAAGACCAGATGGGTCTGGGACCGAAGATGCATGCACTTAAACAAAAAAATTTGACATGTAGAACACCTCTGTCTTTTCTCCGTCCTCTGCCTATCCTATTGCTGTTGTGTGACCTTTGACCCTGACATCAGAGTTGCATGCTGGCCAATAATCATCTCAGGCTTGCTCTGAGCTCGTTCTCTCATGCCTGGTCATGCACGGCATCACTAGCCAAGTGACACACTTGCCAATATTCTGTCCTTATTGTACATACTGCTCTTAGTGAGGATTTATACTGCAGGTTCCATCACACCTATCTGTGAAATAAAGGATTTGAAAAGGATTTGAAAAGGATTTGAAAATGCCTCGCACAAAGCGAGGCATTTGTTTCAGGGAGAGGCATTCATTTCAATTGATGCTGAGGAACTTCAATTGAATGGGAATCCTTCATACTTGAGTGATGGAATTCCAATGATGTTGGAAAATATTATTTTTTTAGTAGAAAGCTAATCAGTGGCTTGAGTATGAAACATGAAAATATAATTAAACAGTAATTTGAATTTAAATATTCAGCATTCTACAACCTTGCATTTTCCTCTTTTCTTTGAATTATTATGATTTAAATCAAATTTGATTGATTGATTGATTGATTGATTGATTGATTGATTGATTGATTCCACCCACTCAAAATTCCAGTCTATTGCATCAGAACCTCTATTCTAGTTCCCAGACTGGATAATGCTCAGTCTCACACTTTACACTCCCCCCTCGCTTGATTTCAACCTTCTCAAGGTTAATAATGACTGTTCTTTTCTGGTTACGGCTCCGCAGATTGAAACAGAGAGGGAACTTGAAAGTGAAGCTCACTAGAGAGAAGAAAGTGAAAAAGGTAATGAGCTAGTGAGTGTAGGAGTCAGGTAGGGGGTGTGATGTGTGTTAAAGTAAAATTGTGAGAGGGTAAATACAACTCTTTCAGTCTCTGAATCAGTAGGGCAGACGTTGATCAGTCAGAAAGATTTCTTCATTTGCAACCATGTGTGCATAGGATGAGCTACAAGACCAGTACAATAATTGGACTGTGGCCACTGACAACCACACACAATTTGACATGGAAGATGGCCACAAATGAACTGGGCACATTGTAGTATGATTGGAATAACTGTGCTTTAAAGCAGTTTGATGAACTGTAAGTTTGACGTTATTAGTGTAATTAATATTTGTATATTAGTGGTTGGTAATGTTGCAAGATTGAGAGATTTGAACTGTGGGTTACAATATGGCCCCTGTTATTTCAAGCCTAATGTTGTTTATGTTTCAACACATTGCAACTATATTTTACAAATATTACAAAAACTTTTCTTTTTTTTTTTAACTTGACCTTTGAAACTACATAAAACTATAACTGGCTTCATTTTATATCGAATGTTATTTATCAACATTTTTGACAAAAACTTTGTTACGGTCCAAACAAGTCTGAAAATACCCAAAATGAATACTGAAAGCAGACTACTTCATCACTATAACTGAATTCTCTAAACAGTATTTGTGTAGGAACGATTCTGTCCCAAGCTTTTTGATCCATATAAGCAGTTGATCACTATACCGTGATCACTATACCGTGATCACTATACCGTGATCACTATACCGTGATCACTATACCGTGATCACTATACCGTGATCACTATACCGTATTTTTCTACGTTATAGTAGAAAAGTTAGTTAGAAGTATAGTTTTCTATGTGATATTATAGTCTGTGCATGACAGGCTGCTCCCCTCTGTCTGTGTCCAACAGGGGGGCGGGGCATCACGTTGTGGCTGTCAGCCATTGTCGATGGATGATGGCATCGAAGTGATTCATATTTGGAGGATTTTCCTCCATTTTGATTTCTGTGAGACTGGTAACTCCACTGAGAGCTGAGAAAGGAAGAGACAGGCCATGTTGCTCTTCCAAACACTGAGGAGCTATAAAAGGTGTTCAAATATGCAGTTTATTTGCAATCTTAATTCAAGAGTTTGGTCTTTTCATTTTGAGAGTATTATATCGATGTTTCCCTGAAAGCCATCTCTCTCTAACAGCCCCTGCTCTGTCCTGTTTTTCTCTGCTCCTGCTCAAACCTGTTTGTCTCCACTACTGTTACCACACAAATGTCCCCTGCTGCTGCAGGAGGAGATCAAAATCGGCACATTAACATTAGCAATTAAGTTGCTTTCAGACATGACTTTCACCACAGGGGCTCCAATCAAGCGCTGTCCACAGGGTATGGCATGGCGTTGCAAAATGGAGTGATAGCCTTCCTTATTTAAAATCCCTTTTACCTTGTACAAATCTCCCACTTTACCAGCACCAAAGCAGCCCCAGACCATCACATTACCTCCACCATGCTTGACAGATGGCGTCAGGCACTCTTCCAGCATCTTTTCACCTGTTCTGCGTCTCACAAATGTTCTCCTGTGTGATCCAAACACCTCAAACTTTGATTCGTCTGTCCATAACACTTTTTCCCAATCTTCCTCTGTCCAATGTCTGTGTTCTTTTGCCCATATCAATCTTTTCTTTTTATTGGCCAGTCTCAGATATGGCTTTTTCTTTGCCACTCTGCCTAGAAGGCCAGCATCCCGGAGTCGCCTCTTCACTGTAGACGTTGACACTGGCGTTTTGCGGGTATCATTTAAAGAAGCTGCCAGTTGAGGACCTGTGAGGCGTCTATTTCTCAAACTAGAGACTCTAATATACTTGTCTTCTTGCTGAGTTGTGCACCGGGGCCTCCCTCTTCTCTTTCTACTCTGGTTAGAGCCCGTTTGTGCTGTTCTCTGAAGGGAGTAGTACACACCGTTGTAGGAAATTTTCAGTTTCTTCGCAATTTCTCGCATGGAATAGCCTTCATTTCTAAGAACAAGAATAGACTGGCGAGTTTCACATGAAAGTTCTCTTTTTCTGGCCATTTTGAGAGTATAATCGAACCCACAAATGTGATGCTCCAGATACTCAACTAGCTCAAAGGAAGGCCAGTTCTATAGCTTCTCTCACCAGCAAAACAGTTTTCAGCTGTGCTAACATAATTGCACAAGGGTTTTCAAGGGTTTTCTAATCATCCATTAGTCTTCTAAGGCGATTAGCAAACACAATGTACCATTAGAACACTGAGTGATAGTTGCTGGAAATGGGCCTCTATACACCTATGTAGATATTTCATTAAAAACCAGACGTTTCCACCTAGAATAGTAATTTACTACATTAACAATGTATAGAGTGTATTTCTGATTAATTTAATGTTATCTTCATTGAAAAAAACAGTGCTTTTCTTTGAAAAACAAGGACATTTCTAAGTGACCCCAAACTTTTGAACGGTAGTGTATGTGTGAGCCCAAAATATCCGAGTGAGAGCCTCTGGACTGTCTGCGGACTTTCTCCATCTGGCCCCCTGGTATAAAGTCTGCAGAAAGTCCCATGGAGCCTATGTGAGAGGCAGCAGGAGATCCTCCGCAGGATTCACCACGTGCGATTGGGGGGGATTGATTCGATTTCAAACACGCAACAATACAAAAAGAAAACAAATATCTCTGCATGTAAAAGCGGTGCCACACACGTAGAAGACACTGTTAAAGATATCAAGAGAGTTTTTGGTGATAAGGTGTCGATGTGCCTTAAACAAAAACACGTGATCATCCTGTCTCTGCCTGCTGCACCACCCCTCCCCTGAATCCTCCGGAGGATTGTTTCTGTTTTGTACGCATCTGAGCAGAGAACCTCCTGCTGCATTGTTCAGAAGTCTGGACCCAATTCTCTAGAGTTCCTCCGAAGGTCATGTCTGAAAGCAGCTTTATTCTATACTTTATGTTGTTGTGTCATATTGCACTGTATGTTGTTGACACCGAATTTTTTTGTAAATAAAATAATCATTAAATATATTTTCATTTGTTTTACAAATAAATTAAAGTGTGTCTCGTCTTACTGTTTTGACCTTAAAATATTAATTCATTAACAGTTATGTCAGATTAATTTAAACAAATCAATTTCTCCATTATAAATTACTTCAAAAGTTTAAGCCAATCAGATGCCCCAATATTTATATAAAGTGGACTTGTCCGGATTAACATTGGAATTGTAAAGTTTGTAATTTAAATGTACTATATTAAGTTAGTGAAAGTGTGGAAAAAAGTTCGGTTAATGGGCAGGTTCAGCTGCTCCTGACCTCTATATTACATTATTGAATGCTACTATACGCATTAATTCCAATTCAACTTTAAATCATGAATCATTTCCCCACAAGGCCCTTATCAGGCTATAGGAACAGTTATTGATACGGCATAATGCAGCAGTGAAGGATAGCTTGTGTGCATGTAGTGGCATTCACTATGGGGATTAACATTTGCTGCTGTGATGCAGCCTTTCAATAACAGTAATGGCTGTTGTCACTTGGTCTTAGAGTATGTCACTGTGTCTCACATCAGTGGACCATTAACAAATCGTTAACTCTTGCATAAACTCTCAGTTTAGAGCACAACTTACACCTACGACATGGTTTTGTCTTTTTCATATCTGATTTCCTGTCAGACATGAAGATATTGATAGACTTAGGCAACAGTGGATCTAATTAGGCTTTTTGTTATTGAAGCATTTAAGTCGTGATCTGGACATCTGAGGGAGGGGATACAACCAGCCTTGGACCATGTGTCTTTTCTTTAAGCTGACTTTCAAGTTTAACCACATTAAAACAAAACCAGCTGCTAAATGACCAAACTGCCTTATTCTCGGTCCTCTGGTTCTGCAGGAGCTGTGACATCTCTGGGGGAAAAAACCTGATGATGTAAATTGATTGAATTGGGGTCAACTTGAATGTGGAGACCGGTTTTTTTTAAACAGAAACACAACTATACAAATTGGACACATGCATTTTAAAAAACTTTTTATGAAGCAGAGAGAATGGAAAATAGAGAACACTAAGTTGCATTAAAGCTGCTTTCAGACATAAACTGAACTCTAGAGATCCAATTCTCCGGAGATCCTCGGCAGGACATGTCTGAAAATGACTTACGGGAGATGTAGGATCCAATATTTTTAGAGATTGGTCTATATCAGGGAATGGAACAAAAGTTGTATCAGTCTCTGTTGTTTCAGTTTTACCATTTGTATGTAAAACTTTTTAGCATTGCTAATAGAAGAGTTAGCCTTCCTGTTGACTGGACCTGGACTGGCACAACCTGGGTGTCATGTAACCTTCACTACCTATCAGATCCTGTGCGATAATAAGCTGATTGTCAGTGGGTGTTAGTTGGTTTTTTGACCTGTTGAAAAGGGGCCTAAATATACAACAGTGCCACTTTAATCATCAAAATTGAGAAATGACACCTCAATGCAAATAATACACATGATAATGATACATGCAGTTGGTGAGGAATACATTTCTTTAATTACAAACGATGCTCAGAACGTGAAAGCGTGTGATTTTCGTTCTGATTCGTTGTATAAATCCCATGAATGTGCAGGTTGCATTTGCCTGTAATAATGTAGCCTTACACTTTGCTGCACTCTCCTCCAGATGGTGTCTGAGTATTGAGCTGCTTGTATCCTCCATGCTTCCATGCACACCTCTGTTTTGTTTCTTACATTTGAGGCTCCTTAGCTGCTGTTATGATAACACAGCCGACCTGACCTGAGCAGCTGGCCTCTTCCTCCCCTTCCAGCCCTCTGCGATGGGAACCTTTGGCCCATTGTTTCTTCTCTGTCAGCCAAAGGCTTGTTTTATGCTTGATCACTTTTTATCTTTCCTTTCCATGCAGTTTGAGTATAACATCTTAGTTTACTTACTTGAGCCTGCCAAAGGACTTTTCTCCTTTAAGGGCATAGTTTACAGTAGTGGAGGCTCACAGTGGGTAGCTACATTTCACAATCAGGCTCAATGTCACAGAATTTGTGTAGCGACAGAGACTTTCAGCACCTTTCAGCATCCTGAACTAAATATCTTTGGTTCAATCCTATCACAAAAGGCTATATAGTTTGTTCACACTAAATATATAATTTCTATTTAAAATGGTTTAATATTTCTTTTTGTTTGTATCGTATGTTTATTTATTTATTACTTTTACTGATGCTTCTAATTTGTATGTATCTTTTGCTGCTTATAAAATTGTACCTATAGTGGGACTGATAAAGGAATGTCTTATCTTCAAGTGTAATGTGATGCTGATAGGCAATATCGTTCTCTGCAGCAATATATTAATATATCTAAAGATCAAATATTAGTTGAGCGTTATGGTAATCCAGAAGCAATAGGGAAGAAGATTAACTCCTGAATTGAGTCGTTTTGTTGTATTCTCCTCTTACTCTTGTCCATCTGATACCTGTGTGTTTGTGTTTACAACAAGGCTAATCCAGGGCAGGCCGCTCCCCTCTCACACTTCCTGTTGCTTTAAAAAGGCACTCAACTGTAGGTGGGTGCATCAACTGTGACCAGGGCAATACGCTACTCCCAAGAAGTGAATCAAGGGAAAATATTTGTCCTGTTACAGTCTGATTGGAGTTCTTCGAGCTGAGACATATTAACTTAAATTAAATTAATGTTTTACCTATTGACTGAAAAAGATCTTGTCATTGTCTGTTGTGACAATTATGGTGGTCAGACTGCACCGTGGATGTCAGTGTAAGCTGTCACGTTGTTATCTCTATTTTAAAGGTACAGTAGTTATAGTAAAATGTTGCCCTACATTCCCTTTTTTCTCATGAGGTGAAAAGCTACTAAAATGTTCTCTCATTGCACCCACTTTTCTAATACAACCAGTCAAGTACAAGGCAATGTCCACATCAACTCATATGTGCAGTTTTATAGGGAAGTCAATGTACTAAAACAACTGTTTCAAATTTGATTAACCAAGACATTTGGAACTTAAGTACAATTTTAAATGATCAAGAGTAATTGAAAACTTATAGCTGGAACCATTCACCATTCATTAAAATATTTATTAAATAAGCATCATTCATAAGCCAGTACCACAAACAGCTCTCTATCTTGTGGATAATACAGCTTCCTTGTCAAACAAACATATTGACTGAATAATATTATATGAGGAGAAATCTACTGATACAAACAGACAGAGGGTAGTTAAACAAACACCATCAAAAATGTGTATTTTTGGAAGTTTTCTTTCCATTAGAGTTTTTGTAATGATTTGTTAGGATTTCATAAAGCAGAATTCACTAAGCCTAATGGGTTGCAACTTAGGGATAGGCCTATAGTTTAAAGAGTAGGTTGGTTTGCTTATTTATGTAGAGAACAGTCTTTTTGTGGATTTTGTAGTGTTATTTATTTCAATACCACCAAAAGAATTCAAAGGATTTGTTGTCATGTGCAAAAATAAACAAATTATTCGTGCAGTTTTTGAAAATTCTTAATTCACTCTGTTCCTCTCCCTGGTGCAGTCAGTTATTCTAAATATACACTAGAAACTATAGTAGCTTCGAAAACATGCACATTGTGTCATAGTTTCCTGTTGTTGCCTGCTCTTGTGATAAACCTAGTGGATACTCAAGAACCATTGTCTCTGTGTGAACTGTATTTAACAATTGTGTGAGTGTGAGGGTATTCAAATAAATTGGTACGTAAGTCAGAGATGTGCTACTATACTTAACTTTTTGTTTTAAAACATTTTTTAATTAAATAATAATGAGAAGTGCCCTTTTTCTCACTTGAGCCCCTGCCCCCCAAAATGTCTGTGCACGTCCCTGATAATAATTAATCACCCCAGCGGTGGTGGAAATCCAGATGATCCATACTGCTGATGTTTTGGACAGACACAGCTAGAACCAATCAACACATTAAGTCTAAGACCAGCGACAATCGGAACTTTCAAAATGTAGAATCTTTGAGAGGGACATACACCCCCACTCCCCAGTGGAGATTACCCTTTGGATCTACAAATGAACATTAAACAACAATTAGCCATGTGGCATGACTTGCTGCAAAGACATTGGTGACAAGTGACACCATTGTCTAATTCAGCAACTGATATTATATTAGTATTAGCAAAACAGAGGACTCTACAGGAATCTGTCTGAAATGAGCTCATGCTGTCCAAGCAGTTCTCATTTTTTGTCCCTGAACACCAGAATAATTCCTATCAATTTGTAACTGTCTTGATCATCAGGGATTCTCCATCAACACTCTGTGAATTATGTTTGAAGTGCACCATTATCATAGATGGAATCATTTTAGCACTCTAATCAGTACGCTGAGCCTGGATCCAATCAGCCTTGCAGCTGTCATCCCCTGCATGTACAAAAGGTTTCATTGTAACAACATGCTCACCCAAATAATGACAAAGTGAAAACAGAGCTACCCCTGAGTGTAAATTCCCCACAGAGGATTATAAACAAGCTCTGCTGGTTTGATGTTTGATTGGAAGGGTAAGAGAGAATGAAAATACTGGTGTGTGTGTGTGTGTGTGTGTGTGTGTGTGTGTGTGTGTGTGTGTGTGTGTGTGTGTGTGTGTGTGTGTGTGTGTGTGTGTGTGCATGCGTGTTTCTTTTTGCAGTAATAAAAAATCATGAAGCAGATTGTTGTTTGATAGAATATCTCTGTATGTGGATGTTTGTTTACGTAAAGGAACAGAACATATTTAGCCTCAGTGCACCAACTGATAAATATCTCCTAAACAGACTGAATATCATGTGTCGTAACATGTGACAAACTACAGACTCCACAAAAAGTTGTAAATGATGTTCCACCTATATTTTGTATTCAACGCAGCATTTCAAGGGATATAATCACAGAAATCTATGTCTGTAGCCTGCAGCTGGCTCTACTCTGTCTGAGGAAGTGTGTATTTCAGGTTACCAGAATGTATACTGCTCATAGGATACGGCTCAGGGGTTAAGAGGTTGTCCTCTAACCAGAAGGCCGGCGGTTTGATCCCAGTCGTCCCCATTCCGAATGCCAAAGTGTCCTTGGCCACAATAATGAATGCCAAATTGCCCCTTCTCATAGATTCCCTATGAGAATCCCAGAGAAAACTGGCACACGCTTTCTACTTACGAAGACATGGCATTCATCAATATAAGACCACAGATGCGAACAATTCTAAAGTTTAAGAACGCGACATGTATCTGACATTGAGTTTGCTTAGAAAACTTTAAGAAAATTCTTAAGAAGATATTGGTGAATGAGGCCATTTAGGAGAAAAGACAGTGTCTAACATTATTGGAGAGGTTTAACCATGTTTGAAGAAAATGTCTGGCAATTGTAGCTATAGAGGTATTGCCAATTATAGTAGTATATGTGAATAGACACATGGTATATCTAAGCAATCTAGTTGTAATCATAATCCATGATCAGCTGCCACCATGATCACGATCCACCATCACGATCCACCATCACAATCATGATGCACAATCCACCATCACGGTCACGATCCACAATGTGACCGCAGCCTTAATCCAGGATCTGCAAACGATGAAGCTCAAGGACTCCAGGGAAGAAGTGAACAGTCCGTATCAAAATAGCTCAAGGGTGTGGTTAAAATGATAAGTGGGTTGATGTACACACTGTCTGAAACCAATTGAGTCTAATATTGAAATAAACACGACCCTAAGGCTATCATTTTCATTGTCCACATGAATATTAAAATCACCTACATCACTGTGTCTGACTTGGTAAAAACTCAAAACTCAGACGAAGCCCCAGGAGGACGGTACTTGGCCCAGGATGGGTGTGATGGATGTACAGCGAGGCTTTCAAATGAGTTATCATTTAGTTCAGGTTTAGGATTAATTGATGAAATGAAGTTAAAAATAGCTGCAACTCCACCTCCTCGGCCAGAGCCTCGAGGAATGTGTGTATTTATATGACTGGGGGGGAGTAGATTGATTTAGGCTGACATATTCTTCAGGATGCAGCCAGGTCTCAGTGAGACAGTAAATCAATGTTGTGATCTGAGACTAATTAATTGACTAAAATAGCCTCAGATGACAATGATCTTATGTGAGCTCCACTTTTAATAATCTTGTTTTGTTTGTTGTTTTTGTAGAGTTTGGTTGTGTTAGTTTTCATTAGATTTTTATCTGGAATGCCGTCTCTGCTTATTTTTGATTAAAGTAATTTAATTGAATGGGGTCACAGAGAAGTGTGTAGGACTGTAACTCTCCCAAATCTGGAGCCACCCTGAAAGCCAGCGATCAACATGCTTAACATGTCATCACTGGTCAGATTAGGTGGAGGTCCAGAGAATACTACTGAGTCTGATATCGTTTTGGGAAATTCCACATTAACTTTAGTGTCCTCCGACATACAAATCGACGCTTCAAACATGAAAAGAACAAAAAGAAAAGAAATATCTCTGGGTGAAGCGGTGACACGCGTAGAAGACAGTGATGAAGATGTCAAGAGAGTTTGAGGAGATAAAAGATGACGCAGTGGTCAGGGTGCTGTAAACATGATGGAATGATCTCCGCACAGGAGTTAATACGTCACTTCCTGCCTCTGCCGGCTGCACCTGGCTACTCCACCTCTCGCTGGATGATGCGAAGGATTTGCTGCTGTGCAGAGAACCTCCCGCTGTGTTGTGTATGTTTAAAAGGCAAAGTCAGAGTAAATTCCGTATCCAATTCTCTGGACTCTGCAGGTCATGTCTGAAAACGTCTTTAATAACCTGCCAATTCAGCCATCTCCTCTCGGCTACCCCCCATCCTCTATGAGACAGAGTGCTGAGGGTGCTGATAGAGATTTTGTGCGTGCAGCCGAACAGCCAATGGTTAATGCTGCTCACTAAATTGGGGGATCCGCTGTTTATTTTCAACAGCATCTGGCTCATTCCAGTAGAGACAGTTTTAGTTCATAATGAGTTATTATAGGACATTAAGACTCGTTTTATCCAAATATTACCATTTTTACAGATTGAAGAAGTTTTCTCTGTTGTATTTGTGAAGTATTTGATAAAATAGATACAAATTTCTTTGAAAAGAACAATTGCATGGTGAGTGTGTATGTGAAGGAGATTTGCAAGCACGTGTAATTGAGTGTTTATTCACAAACCTCCCTCTTCCTGATGTTTGCAGAGAGATGAACATCACAAAGCAACTGTGCTGGCTGTGAAGAATTAAGCATCTCCAAACCGTGACTGCACCAAACCAATCAAGTGCAACACACCCCAGGTTGAGATAACACACATGCTCTCACAGAATAAGCATTAACACAAACACAGGCAGCTTTCAGATCATCATTTCACTAATGAAGTCAACCTTTCACCTACTTTCAGGTTCAGTGAAGAGCTGGAAAGTCTGGAGCAGTTCAGTCTTTGAATTAGAGAACTATTTTGTCACTGTTGAAACTAAATCCCCTTTTTCAGGTCACAGAAGGGGTTTATTGCGGTGACCCTGAGGGTCAAAGCACACAGTGAAACCTGCAGAGCCATACACTTAGAAGACCCTGACCAAGATGTGCAATGAGTTTGTGGTGATAAGAGCTGACGTCAGTGTCAGGGTGCTGTAAACATGATCACGTGATCTCTGCAGCGGAATTAACACGTTATTTCCTGCCTCTGTCTGCTGCACCTGGCTTCTCCACCTCCCACCTGAATAATGCGCAGGATTTCTTTCTGTTGTGAATGTGTCTGTGCAGAGAACCTCCCGCTGTGTTGTGAATGCGTGAAAGGCAAAGTCAGTTGGTCATGTCTGAAAACGGCTTTTGCATTGTATTGTGGTAGTGACCTCCGAATGGAAGCTGCCAGCAGAATTACCACAGGCCAAACAAACAGCCCATTCCTAACAGGCTTGTTTAGAACGGGCTCTGCACTAGTGACATTAAAGTAATGACTCAGGAAATGGGGCAGCTGTGCTTCCAGAAGTCACATCAGAAGGCCTTATGTTACTTCTCAGCAATGTGTGGACCTGGGGCCTGTACTATGAAGCAATTTCAGCAAGCTCTTGATAATTCTTTATCGAGAATTACATTAAGTTAATGTCCTTCATTAAAACTATCCTCATGATTTCAAACTCCTTTTCCATTCACTTAAACTCAGTTTATTATAACAGGAAACTGGAAACAACATTCAATTCCGTCATGGTCTTAGGTTCTGTGCAGTCACAAACAAGAAATGTCAGTTTCCCTACAGTAATCTGAAATTGTGTTTTCTCCAAATGTTTTTCTGAAATGTTTTGTTTTGTAAATTGTTGTGTTTTATAAATTGTTGTAATGTTTTCTGTAAATGTTGAACGTGCTTGCTTTGACCCTCTTTTCTTCTTTACAAGAAAAGGATAACATATTCAACGGGATCTTAGGTAAATGTTTCTTTCAACAAAGAGAGAACATGTTAGCATTGTAATAAGTAAATAAAGGCTCAACTTGACTTCAAGTACTATATTCTACATTTTCCCACAGCTTGGAGGTTGGAGGTTTCAACCACTCATTTCTTGAATGTTTATTTTTTTCTTATGATAGTGGTTGTTTTATTTTGTGTTGGCACAGCAGTTTGTGTGGGGTCAGTATGTTTCTGTTTCTACTGGAGCCTGTGTGGTGCCAACATTTTCTACAGTATTATGGCTGAGCTGAAACTTGGAGGGTCATAAATTGGTCATAAACTCACACTCATTATCTACTCCCTGAGTCACTCTCTGGACTGTGGGTGGGTTGGTGAGTTCCTAGACCAAACTGATTAAATTGTGACATTACAGCCTGGTGCTGTTTCTGGGGTCTTAAATTCACATATTGATTGACCAACCGTCCAGCCCTGACATCCATCTTGCAGATCTATAGGACCGTCACACTTGTTCTCTTGAAAGAACAAGATTCACTATTCACATGATAGTTAGAGGTCCCTGTCTGGTGAACATAAACATACAATAGGTTGTAATGAAAATTTAAACAAACCACCAAGTTTGTCATTTTTTATCTTGTGAGGGCTGTTTTTCTTGGCAGCGGCCACTTCAGTGGAACAGTAATAGTTGTCCAGTTGTCTATTCCGCACCAAACCAGTTCACACTAAGCCACTTCATATATTCTAGTCTGTATGTGTATGAACCTCCTTCCGAAACACAGCCCCACACAATGAGCATAACCATCACTAGAGCTGCTTTCACACATGCACTGGACTCCGCAGTTCCTCCATATTTTCTCTGCATGTGGGAACGCAAATGTCTGAGTAAGAGTTTATACAGACTTAATCCACCTGACCTCCGAATATACAGTCTGTAGAAATCCAGGAGAAGTTGATTAATGAACACAGCAGGGGATCCACCGCTAGATTCACAGCGACGCTTCTAACATGTGACAGAAAATTAACAAATAAAATAAAATAAAACAAATGTCTGCCGGTGAAAACATTGTGACACATATGACACAGGCGAAGATGTCAAGAGAGTTTGTGGAGAGCTTACTACGGTGATAGGGTGCTGTAAACATGATCACGTGATCCACGCAGCTGAGTTAATATGTCACTTCCTGCCTCTGATGCACCACCTCTCACCTGGATAATGCGGATAATGAGGATTTGCTGCTTTTGTGACCACGTCTGTGCAGAAAAAATCCTGCTTTGTTGTGCATGTGTGAAAGACAGCCTCTGGGTGAACTCTGTAGCCAATTCTCCGGATTTTATCCGGAGGTCATGTCTGAAAACGACTCAGGTGATTTAGATACACATGTTTTCTATTCGGGAGGCTCATGGCGGACCGGCTGGGATTAATAGTGATGCTGCTGATGGTCTGATATCGTCCCACCGACCTTTAAGAGGAAAAAGCCCTCTGATGTTAACTTTCATTGATTTTTTATTGATCCTCCATTAATTGTTGATGGTGTTCTCAACAGCCTGGGCATTAACCAAGCAGGATTTTAGCTCAGCCAAGCCTGACTTCTCTGTCTCTCTAAGCGCCAGTTAGTGCTAATCCAGCAGGTTGTCATCACTGCAGGGGAGTGTGTTTCTGCTCAGTGTAACACTAGAGGGTGTAGAGTAGGAGAGTGTCTAGAAATAAAAGGAATGGTTAGATGTGCTCTGACAAAGCCGATCCTGAGTTTTGTTAGTGCAGCTGATGCTGACCTCATATTCATGAAAATGCAACATTACACATGGTAGTGGTCAGTTGTGATAAACTGGGAGTGCCAATTGCCATTTCACTGGAGTCAGGATAGAAATGCTTATGGCCATGGGCTCTAGTTAAGCTGCTTTCAGACATGCACTGAACTCCAGATACTGCGTATTTCCTCTGGAGGAGGTGCATGTGTGAACGCAAATGTCAGAGTGAGAGGCTCTGCAGTTTCTGCAGACATTCTCCGCCTAGCCCCCGAGTATAAAGTCCATAGAAATTCAGGAGAATCCAATGTGAGAACACAGCAGGAGATCCTTGCTGGATTCACCGTGAGCAAGTAGGGGGGTTAATGGCCCTTCTGACGCTTTACCTGGAGGTCATGTCTGAGAACGGCTTATATGTCCCTTTATTAAGGGGTTGTGGAGATGTCAGTAGAGGTGTCCACAGACTCTTGCCTCCAGCTCAATCCATGTTGTGCTAGATACGCCTTGAATGGAAAGTTAAAAAAGTTTGGATGTGTGCGACCAGCCGAAACTGACATCATGACAGGAAAGGCAAGCATAAACTAAACAAACATCTAATAGGTGCTTCATTCCCCTGTTTCGAAGGTTCACACATCACTGTTCATGGGCATGACTCTGAACACCAAATCGCACTTGCCCCTGCCATAGGTGAGTGATGTATGAATTGCAGAGTAGCATTGTATATGTAGAAGCAATGCATGAGAGTGTGTGGTAATGGGTGAATTTGAAAAGCGCTATATAAATGCAGTCTATTGACTGTTTACCCTGACTGGATGACAGGAAAGCCTATTCACACAACCAGTTGATTGGATAATAGTGGAGAGGTGCAGCCTGTGTGTGATAATGAGATAAGGCTGGATGACAGATTCCAACTTCCCCTTCTAGAAGCTTAATTTTTTCAAAACATTAAAAGACCCTTTCCCTCCTGCTCCAATAGAAAAATAGCAGCCAACACCAAAAGAAACAGTAGGAGATTGAGATGAACTAAAGCCCCTTGAAAAGAAGTAAGAGCACATGTTATCTATGTGAAAATAAATATGATTCCTTATCTTGACTAACACTGAACATTTTAGACATTGAATCTTTTTCTTTTGCTTCATACAACAAGAACAGAAGCAAAGAGAAAAAAATAATCTTCTGACACTCTCAGGCACTTCCCCCTGTGTGTATACCACAGCGGAATTTGCACCTTGTCATCCATGATGAAATAGGTGTGAACAATGTCTAGGCATATTAACTGGGACAACCTTGATCACAGTGAATAATTGTAAACAAGTCTCTGGATAAAAGAGCCTGGTGAGAAAAAGAAGAAGAGGAGTCACTGGGCAACACTGCGACCTTGTACACACACACAGAATGAATAAAATAAACATACTGTCAACCATTACTTTTCTCTCAAAAACATAAGCTAATGATGTTTATTAAACTTTCACACTTTTCTCACCTCTGTTTCTCTCTCTCCTTCTTTGTTCTTCCTGGCAGTTCTCTCTCTCTCCCTCAACCTCCAGGGGTGGTGGGGGAGGAGGAGGAGGGAAGAAAGAGAAAGGAAAACATATTGATTGACACTCAGGGAGTTAATCCCCTAGCAATGGCTCATGGAGAGGGGAAGGAGCCTCACAAAAAGAAGGGATCAGTGACAGGGAAGAGGTGGAGACAGGAGGAGTGAGGGAGGGTAAGACACAGAGGTGGAGGAGGGGACGAGACACGTTTCTTTGAAAAGCCAGCTGTTGTGTAAGAGACACAGTGAGATCAAGAGTTACACAATATATTTCACTTGATTGTGCTGCTGTTACCGGTGATTTATAGAAACATATGTAAATACAAATATAAACTGCATAGAATAGTTTTAATTACCATAAAATAAAGCAATAATATGTATAAAGGAAGATTAAAGGAGTGTGTCCCACTGTGAATACGGATATTCTATATTACCATTGTCTCATTCAAGTTATAGGCATTTAATGAAAACTCTTACAAATGCTTGTTGTGTATCCCAATTAGGCAGCATAGATGGCTGAAGATTTAATAGCATATACATTAAAATGTAATATTCTCCTATTATGAAAGGCATGACACCAGTATGATCTGGCTTTATGAACTGGGGTATGTTCTTCCTGCATTCTCTGAGCCAAATGCTTGTATATATTTATAGCCTTCATATATTTGTTAGGTTTGTTGTTGTTGTTACAATGGCCCAATAACAGGACCATACAATCATTTTGCACTTTGAAAAGCAGTGCTCTTTCTGAAAAAAAAGCTACAATCCCAAAACTACCTATTTACCTACTAGTTGTAGAAATATATTAAACGTATTCAAACAAATCAGCCACCAAAGCATCTTACTGGCTGGTTTATAATTTGGACCTTGAATCGGGACAGTACAAGAGCCATGACGTTTAAGGCCACAAGAACACAACTACATACAAGAGTGCAGATTGTGAGTCCAATTTTGGGCACTCAGCTGATGCTTCACCTGCCTGCACTCCTGCTCTTCATCAGCCCATTAGCCCCAAAGTAAATACCTTCCATCTAGCACGCTCAGTTGTGGCTCCCAGCCATAGCACTTTGTTTCATGTACTTGCTTGCCCTACTTTGACCATTTATCTAATATTAACCCTACCTATTATATCTTGAAATGATTTGCTTGTGCTGCCTACCCACCGATTAACAACCATTCTGCTTACTAACTAATTAAACTATTTTAACTTGTTTATAAATATCCCTTTGGATCAAAATCAAGACAAACTTTAGCTGTTGCAAAAGAGTATGGCCAAACCTAGACTCTGCATGATTTTACCTGATTTGGACACCACTGTGCATTCTTCCACCCGTTGCAAAGCCTAAGTTAAAAGACGGGAGAAAGCATTGGGTTGCAGAGGGGAGAGAAGAGAAAGGGAATTGTATTGACTGACACATGGGGAGCTAATCCCCCGACAATGGGTCACGGAGAGGGGGAGGAGCCTCTTAAAGAAAGGGATGCGTGCCCTTTTCATGGGAAAGAGAGGAAAGACCCATTAACTGGCAATGACTACCTTGCTTTGATATCACCACGAAGAAGGTAACCTTTTCCACTTGAGCTCTAAAACCAGAGCAAGCAGCCTCATTCCAAAGGTCAGACAGAGTACATGAGTCAAAAGATGGACATTTCTCTGCTCTGCATCTTCCTAGACCCTGGCCTCTATAGTGTCAATAACAATTCCTGACTGTTTATAGTGTTACAGAGAAGAAAGTCAACATTCCTTCACTTCAAGCATTCATCCAATTCTGCTTTATCTGGATGAGAAGTAACACTACCCTGCCACACACATATACACCATATCAATATAAATCTAAATGGCATTGCTCCCCAGCACCATACTTCAACCCAGGACAGAGAGTGTGACTGACTTGATCAAGACCATGTACATCCATCAATCAAATCAATCAAATTGTATTTGTATAGCCCATATTCACAATCACAATTTGTCTCATAGGGCTTTAACAAGGTGTGACATCCTCTGCCCTTAACCCTTGTAGTGGAAAATTCAACTGCCCAGTGTCTAAGGTATTGGAAATCCCCCTGACCAGGTGTCTAACTGCTGTGATACTGTCTACCTGACAGGATGGAACCCTTATTTGGTGGTGTCTCACTGCTATGACCTTGATCAACAGGGTGCATGCCCTTATTTGGTGATGTTTTTCTTCCAACTGCTACAGCGGACGGACAGACACAGATGATCTCATGTCTTTCATGTCTTTTTTCATATTATGTTTTATGAAACGCCTCTTTGTATAAGTTCTGGCTTTTGTGAACTTGCGGCCAGTTCCATTTTGAGCACCCGTGCTTGTTGTGTAACCTCTGCAGAGCTTACTATTATAAAGACTCAAAGGCAACTCCAGTCTGAGAATTTCATTATTTCAAATCTCAAGATGAATTTCCATCACAAACTCAACAAGAGTAAGGAAAAACTACTAAAAAACCCTTTTAACAACCTTCCACAACCTTCCAGTAGACTGAGGCTAAAGGTAAATCTGACTGGCTACTGGCTTGTGCAGCAGTACTATGAAAGCCATAGTACGTGTCACACCTCGTGTTGTGTGTGGCAGATGAACTGCGTCCGTGCCAAATGTTAGACTTTCTTTTCAATGTGTTTGAATACGTGTCTCATAAACTTGAGAGTGAATCAAACAAACACAAAGTAAACTTCTGTTCAGGTCCTAATAACTTCTGATTAATGATGGTGTTTATTGATAATGTGTAACAAGTAAGGATACGCAGCACGGTACAAGGATACCAGATTCATAATGTGTGTCTGCCCCAATCCTGAAGGAGCGACGGGCCGCCGCTGCAAAATGAAGGTTGCGGAAATCCTGCTAACCTAACACTGGATACTCGTATGCTTTTAAAAGACATTTTAATGAAAATTAGAAGTGACAAATAGCACAGTACCCATAGCACCTTGCGTTTTCCCCAGCAAGCACATCCTCCAGTATCAAGTTATCTAAGAGGGTTATTCTTTCTGTTCGGGAAATCCTGGACTGTTCTTTACCTTTAGCCTCCACATCCTGAAATAACTGAACAAACAACAGCTTCTTCTAGAAAAGGTGTTTATTCATGGAAACTGCAGGATTATTAACATATTCATTTGCATTTCTTTTTTAATTCCATATTCACCTGCCTCTTCATAACATACCTTTCGTGACATTCCTGCATTGCCCACTAAACTTACTTGATGTGGGATCCTGAGGGATCCGATCAGAAGTGGGCTGCTCTAAAGTCCAGGTGTTACTGCACCAAGACTAACTTAGGGCACATTATTGTTTTTACCTTTTCAATTTGATAAATTTCTATTTCATTATGAAGCTCTGCTTTGATTCGCTAACACAACACACACACACACACACACACACACACACACACACACACACACACACACACACAGACTACACAAACACACATGCACACATTGACAAGAGACCTATCTGTCAGAGTTGAACTGGCTAAATAGCATAACAACACAACATAAAACAACATAATGAGGTCTTTGTGAACAGAAATTATGAACGTCTTTATTTGCATATAAAGAGTGCTAAAGTGAGATCCAATCCCAGTGGTCAATGGAGACTTTGTGGGGACAATTTGAATGCCAAGTGCGAACCGACAAACTTTAAGCTGTCCACTTGTGGTCAGATCACCCATGACAGATGTTAATACCAGGCCTGAGCAGGACCTAAGTACTCTTTGTACCTTATCAATGCTGCCTATTTTTTCCTGCCAGTCCAATATTTACCTGTCACACATTGACTATTGTCTTTTGGTGAACAGACCTCAGGGCCAAATGAACTTCTTAACCCTATTAAGTCATCATCAAAATAAAAGGATTCTAAACGTCTCCTAAAAATTATGTAACATGTCAAAACTTCTAAGCTTTCACTGTGATCACAGTACAAAGTGCACAAATGTTCAGAGCCCCTCACCACACCTCCACCCCCCTTATCCTAAGACACACACACTTATGGGGTCTCTTGAATACAGACACACACACACACACACACACACACACACACACACACACACACACACACACACTCATGTGCTTACTCAAACAAAACACAGAGGCCCCCTGTAGACGCTATAGACGCTATTTCATGGAGTATCTCCTGCTAAGCGGCAGGTCGACCTTAAGCCAACATGCACCATTAACAATGCCATACTGGTCTTTGTGAAGGCTCTGGGAGGGGGCATATCCTGCTGTAGCATCACAGCTGGGAGGGCCAATGGTTGGACTGTGGTTTATAGCGCTACCTCAGAGAAGGGCTCTATGACTGAGAGAAGCTTAATGAGGTGAAGCAAGTTAATATTTTAACACTTGTGGCTATTGTTAAGCCATATGCCAGTGTGGTTCGGTTAGTGTCCTCTTCAGAAGAAGAGGACACTAACCGAACTAACTTCTTCTGAAGAGGACACTAACCGAACCACACAGAAAAAAAAAAGAATTGAAAGAGGAGAGAAGTAGAAGGGAGGGTGGAAAGAGACAGGTGAGGTTTAATTGTACCTGTATAACTGAAGCTTGCATATGTTTATGCATCTTGTAAGAGAGGGTATCAATAAATCAATGTCTTGTTCACCAATGGATTGTCAAGCATTAAACCAGTGACCTCCTGAGGACAAGACTCTGCCTACTCCAGTGGCACAGAACATCCATTATACATTGTAATATGTGTATTAATAATGTGTCTGCAGAAGTGAGAGTATGGTTTGCTTTTTAATGATTCAGTGTATGGTGTTGTGCCAATGCATCAAGTGTTAGGCAATAACTTCTTGTGAATTTCATTCCTTATATGACATTGACAACTTATTAAAAAATACATGTTTAGAGGAAACATTTGACAGAAAAAACGTTTAAATGTATGTATGTAATGATATGCAAAGACACAAAATACAGCAGTAAGAGAGTGGAGAGAGAAAGAGCAAAGAGCAAAGAAGTGACAATGCAGAGAAAAGTCATAGTTCTAGAATAAGCTTTGATGATTTGGGACGGACACAAAACACTTCAGGGTGAAGGAAAGAAAGGAGAAGAAAGGCTGTGAAAGAAAGGGTGAAAACCAGTTACATCTGGAAAAGACTCTGACAGGAAGCCACCCATCTGTGGCCAAACAGCTGGGGGCCAGACAGAGTGGACCCTGTCAGCATGAGTGTGTCCATGTGTGTGTTCAGTGTGTGTTGGTCTGTGGTGAGCAGGTGGGGGTGGAAGAGAAAGGCTAATCAGCGGTCTGGAACGTTGGATGTCACAAGATGTCTTCACGGCACCAAGCGATCCAGGACAGAAAAGTTTGGGGCGGGAGAACACAATTAACCTGTTTGAACAACTGTCCTCATGGCTCTGCACGTAAAGCTCAGCTCTGACAGGTCCCTCAGCCCCCGCTAATACCTCAGTGTTTTCATCTCCCTGCTGCATCTGTCAGACATTACCCCTCACTGCACCTGTGGTATGTGTGGAAGATGAAAAAGAGCAAAGAGTATAGATGCATGGCTCACTGGTATGGACCAAAACTAAAAATGCTAGATGGATCAGGCTGGTTTGATTAGGTCAGTCTGTAGAATTTAATCTATTAGGACTGTTTGATTTGACTTATGACTTGCTGATACATTTCTAAATTTACAGTCTGCTAATATGGGGGCCATGCTCTTCATAGCGAAGTGTCCTTGGGCAAGATACTGAACCCCAAATTGCCCCTCGTAGAAAAAAAAGTGCTGCCCAAAGATGCACTGTATGATTGTGTGTGTACATAGGTAAATGGCAAACAAAACAAAACATTTCTGTAAAGTGCTTTGACTGGTCATTAAGACTAGAAAAGTTCTATATATATATAAATACAGACCAAAAGTCTTTATAGTTTGATAGTGACCACTGACAAAAAATTATGAACAAGAATTAGATCACCAACGAACTCTAGAGCTTGTTTATATGTATGATTTTAATAATGTTGGCAGCCTTTATAGAGTTCGGTTGTCCTAATTTTCTGCGTATGGGTATGTGGTGGTAACTGGTGGTGCAAGTGTAGTTCTAAAGCTGTGGCTGTGTAGATTCGTGCATTGGGGGGCGCACTGCCCCTGTAGACTGAATCCTTACATTTTTTTTAACAAGGTTTTTATTGTTATTACAGGACCGGAAGATGCACAGCTTAATACCGTAGAGTTCTGTCATTTAGTAGAGTTAATAGCGGTACTTTTATCAGAGGAAATACACTGGTCATACCAGAAACCTCACGTAACAGCTCCCTGTGTGATCAACAAACAGCCGTAAGATCAGGGATGCTGCCGTCACACTCTGCACACACACCAGCAGTGGAGGCATTTTTTGTAGGTATTTTATTAAATCTGTGGTACACTTCACTGTCCCCGACAGTGGGGATGATACTTATTTCTTTGCAATTCACATATTTAGGGAACTTGTGTGTTTTTACAATAGGGATGGGTGACAGTCTCAGTATTGCAACCCTATGAGGCCTCCCTGGCTGGACAGATTAATTAAGGTAGTGGATTCCTGAAGTGCACTACAAAGAAACCTAGCAGGCGATCTGCTGTGGGCAGAGTTGCCAGATGTACGATACTGATCGTATTTGTACGATAATTTTGCCCTCTGTGCGATGTACAATCAATACTGCCAAAATGTCCATGGTGTATGATAATTTGATCATTTTGTGACACAGTATTATCAGTTGTAATCTGGATAGTAAAATACAGATCATGTTTGTGTTAAAGCATCTCTTCTCACATGACGTCTTTTCAGAAAGTCCTGCATGTCGTGAGGATGAACGTGGATATGGATCCCTACATCTGTATTTACACATCTCTTCTCACATCTACAGTTAAAAAAATGTTGCTAGATTGTTTAACTGGCTAGACTGTCTCCAGCATCTGCTTAATTACATGAAACCTACTATACTTAGCTTTACAATCTTATGCAATGATTTGCTGACTTGCAAGATACGTTCAACTTCTTGTTCACTTTTATTTCATACCCATAGCCATGGTCACGTGACATGACCATTTATAACAACATTTCAGAACAGTGTTTCAAAACAACTGCGCTTTGGAATCGACACAGCTTCGAAACATCGGTATTTAGCGTTCCATCCCTCTAGTTTCGTACTTTAATTTCCCTCAAAATACAATGATTTTAAGCTTCTTGTATGATACTTCAACATTTCCCATCTGGAAACTCTGGCCTTGGGGTTTAAAGACCCATAATTTTGTCATGTTCTCAGTATTTATCTGGCCTATATATATTAATACTAATATACATCTTCCAAACAGAGTATAATACCAACAACTACAAGTCCAACTACAAGTATGCATACTATACAAATATTTTTCTATTTTCAAAATTGAAATCACTTTTTCAAATCTCTTCACGCAGAGAAACAGAAGTCTTTGTTGACCAATCTGTGATCATCATTTCATGGCTTTCACACAAAATGCATTTAATGACAACTTTTTCTCATTCATACTTCACAAACTGTGACACTATATATTTGCAGCAAATTTTTATATGCTTACACACTCTTTCAAAACTGATGAAAATACTTTAAAACAGAATGATGGCCAATGTCATGCATTTATGTAGAAGCCATATTGAAATTTATAAAAATGTGTCAGGGAGAGGAGGGGAGAGGAAGACTAAGAGCGGTGGTTCCAACATTTGATTTTGCACAAGTGATTTACTATAATCAAGAATATAGAAAGAATAAAGTACATTGAAGCAATCTTGTTACATGTAGCCTACTTTTATTTAGTACAGCAAAAACTTGTTATTCTTATTTTATAATGAAATACTGATAAATCATAAAAACGATATAAGTTAATCATTTATAAGATGCTGCCTGTTGTTAAGGTTTTTAAAGTCAGTGTGTTATGGTCGAACAAGCTTATTTTGAGACATGTGAAGTGTTTGAGTGAGTTATGGAGGTGAGATGAATTGTTTGGCCAAGATGCATGTTGGTAATGGAGACTGTATGAAGAGTTTTTAAAAAGTGACTTCAGTGACCAATGCTTGTTAGCAAATGAAAAAAATAAATAAATCAAGATGGCGACATCTTGTTCTTTGTTCGTTTGAAGACTAACTGTAGTGGGGGCCACTTCACATAGCTTCTCTTCAGTTTCAGCATGCATTTTGATTTTCAGCACATGTGCAGTCGAAAGCAGAGGTCACGCAGACACAACAAACTGGTGGGTACACAGATGTCCACGCAAAGCTTCACATGCACCCTCTGATCGCTAGAATGTACTTCATGCTGACGTTTGCTGGGCCTTGCGTACTTGTGGAAGCAGAAAGTATAAATGCAGGGTTTTGGGGGGGTGAAAATCTGGACAGCTCGGCCTGTGCAACTTTGAACATGCATTTTTCTCTCACAAGCCCCATAACTTCATAGAAACTAAGCTTTTGAAGTACCTGTCGGCTCAAATAGACAACTCGAAAGTCGAACAAACAATATGTTCTGGAAAATTCCTTTGTATTTTAAAGGACGAGACAAATGTGTTCACAAGTCTGTGACCAACCCACATGTCTGGCATTTTCATTCTTCATCACTGTCAGTGTTTTTACACTTGTGGTCTGCACCTATTCTCTATGTCTCATTTTTAAATAACACAGTGAAAAGCCTTTTTGTCCTTACGTGTCATAACATTGCTTCTAGGCAGGCTAGAGGGGGCAGCTGCTCAGGACTTGGGTTTCCTACTGGTTAAAAGCTCTCCTTTTCAGCTGTGTGTGTGTGTGTGTGTGTGTGTGTGTGTGTGTGTGTGTGTGTGTGTGTGTGTGTGTGTGCGTGTGTGTGTGTGTGTGGCTGTGTGTGTTCCAGCTTTAAACAAGAGTATATTTCCTGCAGTTTTTTTTAAAATTGTGACAAAGTGTGTTGTGGATTGCTGGGTGAGAGAGAGGAGCGTTTTCAAAGTGAGGGATGATGACTTCTGACCACACCTGAAACTTGATCTGATCAGCTCAGCAGACTGTTGTGGCCCTCTAAAACATTTTGCGGGTGCTCACGCAAACACACACACACAATCCCACGCACTATTGGTTGATACTCAACTTCTACGATACATACAGCATATGCAAATATAAATGCACATAAGCTAAGAACCATACATGACACACACATTTGCCCATCCAAATTTGTGTGTAATCTGGCATGCACATCCTCTTTCTCCATTTTTCATACACACAAATGCACAATACCACACTGTGACAGGCTGTTGTATAGCAGGAAAGGAGTGTTAAGCTTTCCCAGGGGAAACAGCAACACAGCCCTTCAATGCACATTGTTGTTATTAGACTTTAAAAAAATCCTCCCCACTGTTCTGCTCTCTCCCCTCCACTGATGGCTCCTGCAGGTGATTAATGCATAGCCGCGACCGTTAGCACTTTGCTAATCAGCCCAAAAGCACTTTGCTTAAGTGAGGAAAGTCGTCCAAATGATGTTCAGCATTAGTGTTGTTGTAAGAGGTCAGGGATTTTACGCCGTGGCTGGTACATGTGGTGGCTATTGTAGACGCGCCCTTGTGACCATTTGTCCTGCTTCAGTTCATTCTGCAGCATAGCCTGGATAGTGTTGGTGTTTTAGTTTGTAATGGAAGAAATTGTGCATTTAAAAATAATGTTGTTCGTGAGCCCAGGGAGAGTTGGGGGCTGCGGTGAGCATTAAGAATATCTTTGTGTTGCCTCAAACTATCTCCTTGATCATGTATCGCAAAGCTTTATTTAGTCTTACACACAGGGTTTTACATCTGTCAGACAATGTTGTAATTGTCATTGGTATTCATGCTACATTTGACTTTCATATAATTTCAGTGTTACAAAATCTGACTGCAATAACCATCTGTTCTTCATGAGGCTTCTGATCTGTACCTTGACTTGACGTTTAGAGAATTATTCATGACACTGCCATGAGGCTATACTCAGGGTAATGCCAAGCTCTATAATGTTTCTGTTGACTAAATAGTACATTCAAAATTTCAGTAAACAATTGGACTACTGTTAAATAATTTTGACCCTGAAGTAGAAAGACAATTTAATTTGAGCCTTCAATTCAGTTTGTGAATTTCACTCCTGCTCCTTGAGTCACAAAGTCACACAAACCCACATGCACACTCACACACGTGCACACGCACGCATGCACGCTGGCCTAATGAGAGTGTTTCTCAGCCTGCGTTTGGTGGATTCACACTCAGAGGAGCAGAATGGATCTGATTGAGAGAGGAAACCAGCAAAGGAGTGGAAAAGGGACTTAACAGACTGAATGAGTAAAACAAATAGCACTGACCAATGGGGGGTCCGTCCCCTTTCACCGGCTATCTCCCTGGGACTTCCCTTGGACTCATTCAGGCCTGTCCCCAGCTCTCCACCTCAACGCACTACTATATCCCAGTCCTTTTGGGATTCAAATTCTATCTCATTAGCTCTTATTGGATTGCATCTTTCATCGGATGCATAGTGTTTCAGTTTTTCTCTTTAACCAATCGATAAAAAGGACACTGGAATAAAGGACTCCATTTTATTTTCCTCCCTTCATCGAGCGTCTTGCCTAATTTCCCTCATTTATACTTTCTCTCACTCCATCCCTCTCTACCTCCTCCTTTCAATTCAACACGTTGTATCTCTCTACATTATTTCCAGCTGGTTTTAGTTGAGGATTCATTTAGCGCTCTCATCCTTTTCTGTGCTTCTGCCTGGCCTCCTCGTCCACAGGGTGTCTTTGTCTGTTTCTAATGTGCCATTAGAGTGCCTGTCAATGGCTGTCTGTCCCAAAGGCCACAGAATTAACAGAGATTAGGAGAGAACAAAACAGTGAAGGCAAAGAGGATAACTTGAGCCATCAGATATTCATGTAGAGTTAACAAGAGACAGGCTACATCCATACTAATACATTTTTGTTTTAGAAGGGCATTTTCAAAACCTAAAACGACATCTGGCCACACACGTGTACACCAGTACCCATCTGCATCCATGATAACACACCTGGATATCACTTGACCATTCACTTACAGTGGACATGTGTGTGTCAGTGTACACAGGAAGCAGATCATCTACTCTGCAGTCAGTTGCTTAGTTACGGAAAATACTATGAATAACTAGAACTCAATGTGCACTTTTTAACTTCTTTATCAGATCTCATACACTTTGTGTCATGAACAAGATTTACTTCTATTGACTTACTTTAGGGGCTTTATTGACGGATGTCACACTCAGCTGCTGTTGGTCCAGTGCAGCCACCATCAGAAAATGTGTTGTTGTAACTATTAAAAGCTTTTCACTTCTCTCACTCTTTTACTCTCTCCCCAGGACATATGTAGGCTTTAACAGATGGATTAACCCTTTATTCCTCTTTTCTCTCTTGGGACTGAGCCTGTTTGTGTTTTTGGATGACATGAGATCATCTGGGATCAGCACTGTGTAAACTGCCTCTTCCTCCTCTTGTTAAATCCATTTGTATTTTCTTTTTTTCCCCACTATTCTGCTCATCAGTCCTCTCTTGACCTTTTCAATGGAAAGAGGGAAGTTCATTCCCTAAGATTATCTCTTGTGAGGAGTGAAGACCAGAGTCCACAAACACAGAGATGAATAATTGAATTAAGTATCTATGAGAAGCAGCTCTGCGTAGTCCTTCCGTGAATGGCATCATGCTGGATAAATACCTTCTGATTCCTGCAGGACATTAAGAGAAATATTGAGGAAGCTTCAAAGGCAATTTGCACAATTCCTCCTAAACCCTCACGAACAAGGTTTTTGACATACTAAAAAGTTGCTTTCAGACATAAACTAAACTCCGGAGTTTGCCTTTCACACAAGCACGACACAGCAGGGATTCTCTGCTCAGACTGGAGAGAAAAAATTCAACTTTAAAAGGACGAAACCTCTGGCTTAAGCAGACTCAGTGTGGGCGGCCATCTGCCGAGACCGGTTGGTGTTTATATTTTTGGACCATGTAGGATGAGGTTACGAGGTTTCAGGAGAATTGGAGTGGGATTTGCTCACAGTACTGGTAACACACTATCAACAGAGCAAGAGCTTAAGTACACTGTGTCTGTTGGATTTGTTAGGAACAGTATTAAACAAATTGTAGCTGACCCTAATTTTGATAGCACACATACACACTCACTGTACTACAGAATAAAATAGAGCTTTAACACAAGTGAAATGCAGGTAAGTACACAGCCAGTGTGGAGATCCATGGAGCCTATTTGTTCTGGCAGACTGACTGGAGATCATGGCTCAAACATGCTCTACCTCTAATGTCTTTACCTACCAGTTTGAACGTTCTGACAGTGCTCCCCTTCGAGGGAGAATGGAACAGGAACAGGAAACAGTTTTATTTTCTGTCTGTCATCTGTTGTACCGGACTATATACTGCTCCACAAAAGGCACATGTTTTACTGTCAGATGATGCAACTGGTGGTTAGTAAGTCAGCTAGCTTTGTGAGCTATTGGGACTTGATAATGCTAGTCTATAAAAATGTTGCCAGCTTACACTATAGATCACCAGTTAGCCCCAGAAGTAGTTACCGTGTCACCATGCTAATGATCACTGGTCTGACCAAACAACATTTGCTTGTTTATTTGGCTTCAGTTTTTGTTCTCATCCAGCCTTTCCCATGGACCTGCTTGGCATTGTGTAGCTTCCTGTCCCAGCAGACATTATCAGTAAAGGATCAACAAAAGGACAAAGGGCTCCACACACACACGCAGGCACACACACACAGGTTGCGTTTTCCCAAGCTTCATGGAGGCACCGAAGGTTTCCTGTCTGAAATTTCTGCCTATCTATCCATCCATCTATCCATCCATCCTCCCTACATTTTTACTCTGTATATCCACCTCTCCTCCTTGTCCTAAAAACTTTTTTGCACTTATCCCTCATCAAATTCCTCTCTCTAGTCCTTCACCACCTTTTCTCCAGTCCACACTTGTTCCCCGCTTCCATATTTCCTCCACTTTTCTCCCTCCCCCTCTTTCCTCTCCTCCGCCATCTCTGTCTTTCTCTCATTTGCCCTTAATCACGTCATATGTTTGTCTGGTTGTGACATATCTGGCAGTGTGGTCTAAATGTTAGTGTTGGCGCCTTATTGACCTGCCAGACCACATTTAGGGAAATCACCATCAGCCTGAGAACGTGAACATTAATGTGAATTGACGGGACAAAAGCAACACGCATGCATGCACACACACACACACACACACACACACACACACACACACACACACACACACACACACACACACACACACACACACACACACATAAACACACACACACAAAGATACCACATTTTCACTCTTCATGCCAGTTTTTTCATGTGTTATCAATTATATTCTTTCTGAACTGTTCCCTTTATATATCATCATCTCTCTCCTCTAACTCCAGATTAACATAATTTTCCTCCTCTTCGTCTTCCTCTTTACATCTTTTCCTCATCATCTCCACAACTACCAATAATAATAATAATTGTAATAACAATAATGAACTTTTTTTATTTTGGATCTTTCATTGCATTATATATGCAGCTCAAGGGGCTCTGCAAGAAATATGTAACAGAAACAGATACAAGGATGCATAAATACAGAACAGGATGTTAAAACAATAAAAAAAGACACGATGCAGCTAAAAACACAATTGCGTCACAATGCAAGCATCCATCATGCAGCATTTCACATAAGTGTCACAGCAGTATTTATGTTTACAGCAGTTGAACTAATGGCTTCACACCTTGCCAAATTAATCATGTCAAAACAATCAGTGGTATCCTAACCTCCACCCTGGCATACCATTTGAAAATGGAAGTTTGACGGATGAACAGAGTTTACTTATTTATTTAAGTACCAGGGCATTAGGTGCGCCTGTTCACTGCAGAGACATATTAAAAATAAAGTTGTACTTTGTGATAAATGCACAGTGTTATATGATATTAAAAACTATAAATTGCTTGGTTCTGCAGGTCTTTAATGATATATGACCATTATCCGCTTTACGTTGATTTATATATATTTTAAAACTGAAGGAATTTTTTATAGTTTGCCTCAAAAGCACAAGTACAACTATCTCAGCTGGTTTTGATGTTTATGACGAGGGGGTCTAAAATCTGGCTTCCATTCACCAACTCACATCTGCATCATTAATTACCCATCTCAAAAATGTTTGTATGCACGGGTCAGAGTTTGCATACACATTCTCCCATCAAGTTTTTTTTTAGTGATCCTAACTTTTGTGTGGTAAGTGGTATACGCATATTTCAGACCAGTACAGTTATTAATGAGGCCTCAGCAGCAGGAGATTCTCTGCCCAGATGCCTTCACAACAGCACAGAAATCTCCGGAGCTTTCAGGCGAGGGGTGGTGCAGCAGGCAGAGGCAGTATGTAACGTACTCATTCTGCTGTGGAGATCATATATATGTTTATTTACAGCACATCGACAACGGTGTCCGCTCTTATCACCAAAAGCTCTGTTGACATCTTTGTATCTTCTTCGTGTATGGCTCCAATTTTTTCTTTTTCTTTTTCATTTGTTTATTTTTTTCATTTCTGTGTCTGTCCGTCCTACCCTAAAAGTCTTGCCTATGTTGGAACTTTACCCTGGAGAGCGAGATTGTTGCCTCCTTGTGCATCCAGAGTGCAGAGGGGAAGGCCCCGGCTGGTGTGTGTGCTTCAGCACCAAACAGCAGCTGGGAGTGCCCGCCCTGTCTGGAGTCACTGGGTGGTGTCCTTAAAAGGGGTTCACTTGGGGACTCTATCGTTCTCCTAAGGCAATTAAACGTTTACATGGGAAATGGTGGAGAAATATGGAGAGGACTGATCGGTAGGAGCGGCCTGCCTGATCATCACCTGAGTCATAGATTATCATGGACTGACAATAACAAACATGTTCGAACATCGTAGGGACACTTGGTAACAGAACACATTAGGACAACTATTTATGATCGACTTTGACTTCAGGGGAAGACTTGAGACCTCTTTTGCTAAGCTGCTTCAGGGTGGATAGATATCTTTATGGAAATTATTTGGAAAAAATAAGTTTTAGATTGACCAGGTTAAGGGTTCCATACATGGGCCTTTAACAACTATTTGGCATTGAATGGTGAATGTAATCCATTAATGTAGTGTTTTTCGAGTCTTAACGACCACTCAAAGGGATTTATAGTATGAGTACATTCACCCATTAATGCATCTTTCACACAGTGCTTCAATATGTAGCTCCTCTCTACTCATCATCATTCACACACACTATAACACAGCCTATTTGGCGTTTAGCGTCTTCGACACAAGAACTGGAGGAGCCAGGAACCTGCGACCTTCTGATTGGTGTCCCACCTGCTGTATCCTCTAAGCCACAACCGCCATTAAGATGATGTCAACAGGGAGCCAATACTGCAGTGGCATCAAAATCATTTATGGCAGCCAGGCTGCTCAGGACACTGTATCATTACAATAATACTCTAATAAAAGTTAAGGTTTCACATTGCATGAGCAAAAGTATTACATTAGCAGTACATGCACAGGCCAAGGACACTGAGAAGGAAAATTATTTTAATTTCTTTTGCCAAGTGTACGTCAGTGGCATCTTTGTTGGTGTGTGTGTGTGTGTGTGTGTGTGTGTGTGTGTGTGTGTGTGTGTGTGTGTGTGTGTGTGTGTGTGTGTGAACTTACCTTTAAAGTAATAGAGAATTAAGTGAAAGTATCTATACAGTAAAATTAAATATATAAAACTAAAAGCATACAATTGATATATTGTGTGTATATTAATGTACCACATAATGTCCATGAGTTGGGTCAGCGTCACTGAGGGTCAAAGAAACGGTTCTTGTCGCGAAAGGTTTTGGTCCTGATGGACAACAGCCCTCTGCAAGAGGGGAGTGTTTAAAACATTTTGTGTCTGATATGGGAGGGGTCCATTGTCATACCTGCATCTAGAGGGGATGGAAGGTTGCAGCCGATCACCTCTGCAGAGCGAATGGTCCACTACAGCCTGCCCTTGTGCAATGGCAGCAGCTACTAAAAGGTGATGAAGGAGATGAGGATGGATTGTTAGGTTGAATTCCTTCAGCTGCCCTAGGAAGTACATCCCCTGCTGTGCTTTCTTTGGAAGGGAGTTAATGTTACCAGGACTACAGACATGACCTGAAACTGATATTTATGATTGTGGTAGGAAGTATGTCATCATGATGTCACCATATAGTCAGAAAACTACTTCAGCTATTCATTTACTTTTGCATCCAATGAGATGAGTGACACAATCTACATTGTATTGAAATTAACCAATCATTCGTCATCAAATGGAATAAATGATGTCATGATGGCGTGATGAAATAGCATTAAAAAATATGTATTTTTTGTAAGCATGCACACTCTCCCCTCCTCAGGTGGTGAGGGCAGGGGCTAATCTTTAGGTTTGGTGAACATGGGGGTGGGCGACAGCAGATATCGTCATTGCTCTGATATAGTTTTCAAAAAACTGATGGCCTTTTTTTTTCTAATCATGTCCCATTTGCAATAAATTAGAAGCAACAGTTAGCCTGAACGCTTCTTAGATTCATTTTTGAATCTTTTAGCTGCAAGTCTTACAAACTGCCCCCCACTATCCATGGGGTCAATTACAGGGAAAATCCATTCTAAAGATGTTTTGCCAATTACATTTAGGTTAGATTAACTACATCAACTATATTTTTATGTTATGTTGAGATTGTAGAATGAATTGTAACAATATCAGACATGTATTTAGGCCCCAAACCATTCAGTTATTTGTGGGTCAAAAACAGTATTTTAAATCAATTCTTTGTTTCATGGTAAGCCAGTGTAAAGCTCTGAGAACTGTGGTGATGTCTGTTCCATTTTTTTGGTTTTGTTCAGGACTCGGGCAGCAGCGTTTTGAATAAGCTGCAGTATTGTTACACAACTAAAAGCATTTTGTTTAGGTTTAGTTGTATTTAAGTCCAAAAACTAAAGTTTAAAAAAAATATCACATTTTTAAAATATCATGGATCAGGTTAGAGTATCTTTGCTGTCATGGTTATAATAATAATAAATAAAACCAACTTAAGATTGATTAAATGATCATGGGTAAAAATAATCTCATATCATGTGACACAAGAAGCAGAAAGTGGTCTATGTCTCTCTTTCAGACTCATGCTGCTTTGTTTCCTCCTCCAGACACAATCATCATATCAGTGATTGTTATTGTCCCAGGAACCTTCACCAGACTTCCATATAGCTAACGTGCTCCTCCTCTTCCTCCTCTCATTCCCTTCATTCTGCTGCCCACCTGACCTATTTAGGCCTCAGGCAGATCAGATGCAGAGGGGGGAGGTGAGAGGGGATAGGAGAGGTCTGCAAAACCATACAGTCCCAAATCACCCTCCCCCACACACCCACACACACACACACACACACACACCCACACACACACACACACACATACACACACACCTCAGTTTTTCAGTCCATTTCTTGTTGCTGTGATATAAGTAAGTAAGAGTAAGATGGGGGAGGGGAGTCATTCAGGCAAAACTTCTTTGTTTCTCATTGTTTTGTGATTAGGACAGAAAACGGGGGGGGGGGCAAGGGAAAGCAGATCCCTTTTTTGTTATTGCACTGTATTGTTTACAGTAGCTGTGTGGAGGTGGTGGGATGGCTGATGGCACATTGTGAATGCACATGAGCTCCAACTGAGATAAAGAGAGAGAATGTGACAGAATGAATTGCTTCAGAGAAAAAATTAAACAACAAATTATTGTTTTAGTTCCCTGTTAGTTGCCTGTCTGCAGTGCCAGATTAAAGTTATTTTAATTTCCAAACATTAAAGGGTTTTCCCTCAGTGGCACTGTGCCTCTAATTGTGATGGACGTTTGTTTTTGTTGATAAGGTCACAAAAGAGTTTGACATTGTTTGTGCCTGGTTTTGTCAGCAAACATAAACTTTTTGGGGACTGGAACAATCCACAATTAACAGTGTGAGTGTGAGTAAGTCGTGTGCGCAGCTGTAAACGCACGACCACCAAGATAAAATCGAAATTGAATCACTCACAACTACAAGACAAACGTCCAAGTTTATAGTCATATTGTTCAGTAATAAAAATAAAATGTCACAGATAAGCTGGGACACATTCTGACACAGTGGGGAAAGGAACTGACTTCCGTTCCCATAAGTAAGAGGATGAAGCATTAAAGTGTTTACCGGTAAATCATCAATATTGCAGGAGAGTTTGCATATGAAAATGTCAGCAAAATAAATGATTCATTGCTGCTAGTATACATATAAAGCAGGGTTATCCCTCAGTCTTCAGGCTTGGCCTGCTCCAAGCCACTTTCACCTGGCTGGTCACAGACGACAACATAATTATCTCTGTAGCGTAGTTTTCCTTTTCCATATAAGGAAACAGGCAACCAGACAGCTGGTTCATGTGGTGCACTTTAAATGCCCCGTGGGAACATACACCTTAACGCTGCTCTCCACTGATAGTGTCATCCTGAAACTGTTGGAGCCTCCTTGTCATTCAGCGGGCTGGAGTCTGAAATTTCCTTGAAGCAAATGTTGGTTTTAAGCTGTGCATTTATGTCTCCACCTGTAAACACCAGGTACAAACACCCCTAGTATTGTTTGGCATTGCAGGAGACAGGACCTACCGCACTTGCAGAGATTTGCTGTGAGTTGACGTTGGGCTGCACTATATAAGGCAGATGAGATGTTCCGTGTTCACTCTATTTTAAAACCACCCAGGGAAATGCTCTATTTCAATAACTTTCCTTTCATTTATTGGAGGATAGTTTACCACAGTTTTGCCTATAGTGTTCTTACTTTTGTTCACTTCTATATTTTCTTTTTCTGCTACAAGCATTTATATATTATCCTATGTGCCTTTTTAGCCATTTTCAGACGTGACCTGCAGGTAAAATCCAGAGAATTGGCTGCAGAGTTTACCCTCAGGTTGCCTTTCACACATGCACAACACAGCGGGAGGTTTTCTGCAAAGACGGGTTCACAACAGCAACAAATCCTCCGCATTATTAAGGCGAGAGCTGCAGCAGACAGAGGCAGGAAGTGACGTATGAACTCCACTGCAGAGACCATGTGATCAGCTCTTATCACCACAAACTCTCTTAAAATCTTCGTCGTTGCCTTCCACGTGTATGACAGCTCTCTTTCACCTGGATATGTTTCTTTTCATTTCTTTTTTTCATTTTTTGTGCCTGTCATCATCCCCCCCACTCGCTATCGGTGAATCCAGCAGGGGATCCCCTTTTGTGTTCACGCCGACTTCTCCTGGATTTCTAAGGACTTTATACTAGGAGTCAGATGGTGAAAGTCCGCAGAAACTGCGGAGCCTCTCATTCATTTGTGTTCACACATGCTCCTCTTCCAGGGGAAATACAGAAGAACTGCGGAGTTCAGTGCATATCTGAAAGCAGTTTATGTTTTGTTTATTAATCTATCAACCAAATTTTATTTGTATAGCCCATATTCACAAATCCCAATTTGTCTCATAGGGCTTTAACATGGTGTGACATCCTCTGCCCTTAACCCTCAACAAGAGTAAGGAAAAACTACTAAAAAACCCTTTTAACAGGGTAAAAAGAAGGTAGAAACCTCAGAGAGAGCCACATGTGAGGGATCCCTCTCCCAGGACGGACAGAAGTGCAATGGATGCCACATGTAAAGGAGAACATCAGAAAGATAAGGGTATTTACAGCATTGATTAGTAAACAGTTTGTAGCATAATGGAAGGTCAATGAATTGATGGATTATTGTCAGTAATGGTCGAGTATCTGAGTAGAGATATTGTATATCAAGCAGTTTTGTTGTAATCATAGTCCACGGTCAGCAGCCACCACGAACAGGATCCACCATCACAATGGGATGCCACCATAGTCCACAATCATGATCCACTGCTGATCCACCATCAGCTGCCACCTCGATCGTGGTCCACCACCACTATCAGATGCCAACACGATACAGGATCTGCCATTACGATCATGATCTCTGATTCGCGATCCACCATCATAATCCACGATGTGGCCCTGGATCTGCGGACGATAAGGCATAGGGACTCCGGGGACGAAGTCAAGTCATGTGTTATGTGTCCCCCGACATTCTAGCCCTATAGCAACATAACTAAGAGCCTGGACCTGCTCTAACTATAACCTTTTCGTAAAGGAAGGTTTTAAACCTACTAAACGTAGAGAGGGAGTCTGCACTGAAACTGGGAGATGATTCCACAGGAGAGGAGCTTGATAGCTGAAAGCTCCGGCTCCTACTCTGCTTTTATAGTTACATTCTTTTTGTAAGACAAGCCTACTGCCTCGTTGGTGCCTACAATTGTTTCACAAGTAGTTTCTTGCTCTCTCCTTCACCTTAGTTGAAAGAGAGAGAAAGAGAGAGACAGAACCTATTAAAAGCAAATCAGCTTCATAGCTTTTGTTATGCAAAGTGTTCCCTAGGAACGCAGACAAGTCATCGTCTCCATTCCCAGAGGAGTTTCCACCATTAGAAGGCCACATGTAGACCACTGCACTTCCCATCACTTTTCTTCACATCAAACTCCCCTGATGGATTTGACTGTTTGTTAGGCCTGTAAATAAAAAGATATCCTCATACACTTTGTCTTGTCTGTCTTTGTTCCCTGGCAGCAGCCTGCACCTGGGCAGGTTTGGGGTTGTAAATGACATTTATCGTCTTCATCTCCGTGGCTTTCCAACGGAAGGCAGAGAGCCGAGGCCTCTGAAGCGAAACTCCTGCTGATACAAACATTTCTCATCTTCATTCCAAGACAGACTTGATACGAGGAAAAGAGTGCAAGGAGGCTTTATGTCTCTGATCAAAAGGCTGCTGTTGAAAAATATTAAAGATGAGAAGTTTTCAAGAGTACCATCACGTCGGAACAAGTAAGGAAATAAGCAGGAGTTGTAAGGTAAGATGGACAGGGAACTGTGGAGGGACGATTACAAGAATGGTAGGAATAGAGAAAAGGTGTATAAAGATGGAAGAAGAAACAAGTGAGAGGGAGAGAGTGAAGACAGAACATAAGTGTGAACTAATAGAGGGGATGATAGCATTTCACAACATTTTACTGGAGAAAGTAATAACAGTGATCTTAAGTAACAATAATGTATTTGTGTCACACGTGTGGCTGAGCTAGTTTTAAAAGATTAATATTCAGAATTTATTATTGTCAGCAGATCCCATGAATGCTTATTTTCTGAGTCAAATGACTATATAAAAATATTGCCATTGTATTGCAGGAGAATTGCAAATTATTAGTTTTAGTCTTTTCAAGGGGACAATAAGAGAAAATACTTAAAACAACACCAGCCCTTTAATATTTTGGGTCAAGTCCACATTAAGTAAGAAGCTGTTATAAACAAACAGCAAATCAATTGCAAGCCTTTTAGTTGTTGCAAACTAATAGGAGACAGCAGTCGTAAATTGTTTGCCTTCAAAGTTATACAAAGGTTTGAGCTGTGGCCAAATCCTCTTATTGTGCAGGTCAAAATATTGTTGGTCTGGGATCTTGTGGGAGGTTAGGTCTTAAGAAAGTTGCATATCACAGGAGGAGTTTAAGCCTCCTATCTCGATTTTCTTGGTGGACAATGAATTTTAATAATCCTTTCTTACCCTAGAAAAAATATAATCGCTGCCACTTTCCAGTTTGCCACCTCATTATTAATTCTCTAGAATCACTTCTAGTCTACAAATGTTCCAAATGCCTTCTTCACTTTTTAGCTGTCCAAGTGTTAGAGCTCTTGGAGCACAGACTGGCAAATAGAGAACCAGCAACCAACAAGACTCCATCAACCCATTCCTCTCATTCCTGAAATTAGCGACGCAAAGCATGGGGCCTTTAAGAAAAGCCAGACCTCCTATACCACTTTCTCATGCTGGGACAACTAGAGATGATTGTCTCAACAAGGAAGGGGGATCAGGCACAGGACGCCTCCTTGGTTCTCTCTCCTCTTTTAATTTAATCGTCCCTTTGCCTCCTCCACATTCCTTTGGCCAGCACATTGCCTGGGAGGGATAAGACATTCCTGTGACCTTTTGTTGGGCTAAGGATGTCCTAGGAGTGATGATGATAAGAGACGCTTTACAACTGGTTTCCCTATTCACAAAGCTGGAAGTGGTAAGAAGGTCAGTAGTTACAGTGCCTTTTTTCTTTCCACTTACAGGGGATTTGGTGTGAATGAGGCATTAAGTGAAAACTGTGTGTATGTGGTGTAACTTAAGGCAAAACCTTCCACAATGCAAGGCCACGTAAACATGATATTTTTGTTTATAATCATATCTTTGATCAAACCACTAAACCAAGGGTCGGCAAGTAACTTGAGTCACGGGTCAATTTTTTTCTTAGCCATTAGATGATGGGCCAGAATATATTCTTGGGCTTTTTCAAGATATTCATTTTAAAAAGCACCTGGATTGTTGGGTTGTGGATTTTTTGGGGCGATTTATCATTTTATTTTGCTCAGCCTCCCCTAGAATTAATTCAACTCTATAAATAATTAGCCTAGGATCCGACACTTATTATATATTATATCATATTATATATATTCATTCAGTCCAACCTGACGCGCTGACACACTGATAAACACACGCACACCGACACACACAATGTGTCATCGGTTGCATCTGGAAACTCAGACCAGGTAAAAACAACATAATTTGGTCTTCACAAACACAAATGCAAGTCTTAATTATTTCCGTATACAGCAGGTATATTTGTGGTGTTAGAATCTTTTGCTGAACTACATCTTTGCAGAAACGACACATTTCCTCATTTAGGCCCTTTATCTACTGGTTGAGTCAGATTCAAAGATTTAAAAAATCCCAAATCGGGGATTTTGTATATTTCTTTGCAAGGAGCCCTTCCGTTTGCTGATACTCACTTTCCCCCCTGCGTGAGTACATTGTCAATCGACGATCGCTGAGCTGGCCGTGGATAATAGAGGGTGTATTTTGTCTACAATTAATGCTATTCTCTGTGATGGTTAATTTAAACTTTTTGAGATCAGTTTTGCACCTTGGCAATGCGTGTGTATGAATGTGGGGGGTGAAAGATGCATTTGGCTGTTTTCAGATATGACCTGCAGAGGATCTGCAGGGAACTGGGTCTGGGCTTTCTCCAGAGGTTTCCTTTCACACAGATTCTCTTGACATCTTTGTCGGTGTCTTCAAGATGTGTTGCTTGACCTTTTCATACGGATTTGTTTTTCCCTTTTGTTTTTTTTGTTTTTGCATCTGTTGAAACTGGTAACTGATCTCCTGCTGTGTTCACACATGAGCTCCATGAGTTTAGTGCATGTTTGAAAGCAGCTTTTGTTTCAAATATCATGCGTCAGTAACTCCACCTTTAACTGGTGTTATTTTTTCCTACCAATATTTCAGAGGTCTGTTAAGGAAGCAACACAATATTCAGACCAAAGTTCACAACTTTTGAGTCCTGTTATTCACCTCAAAATAGTAATGCAGCAAATAATCCAACAATGTGCTTTTACTTTGTTGACAGAATTGAGAGATGTAGTAGTGATTCTATAAATGTTGCTGCCATGTCAGCGATCAGCCCCTTTGGTATCCAACAATGTTTGAGTCTGTCTGATATTGTAAAAAAAAATCGAATTATCAAAATTAACTGGCATTTTTTGGATATTTTCTCTGGTGGGCTATTTTAGGTAAATAGTCTATTTTTGTTGAAGTTTTGTTCATATACTAGTTGTATAGTGTTTTTATAGGATGAAAAAGATCAAATAGTTTTTCTAAAATTCTGCCATTTGGGTTCAGGTTTTCTTCTGATCACCTTAGCTTGCATGCTCACATGGTTGTAATTAAGAAAGTGAGAAAATCAAACACATATGGCCTCTCATAATATAATTTTCCATTTCTATTTCATTTGGAATTATAGGAAATAGGCTACTTATGAGGAAACCCTATTTATGGAAGAAAAGCCATTTTCAAAGCTGGTTAAAACATTTCTGGGTTAGTTTTCTATTCATTCTTCAAAGAAGCAAACTATTGAGACGCTATGTAAATATTTGACTTGATCGACGACCAGTGCTGCTCTTCACACTGCTATCATATTCTTTCTATTCTATGTGTCTGGTGCAAACAGTATTGTGGACAGTGTCTCTGAGGTTGAACGGACCTCTTGTCCCTGTTACATCCCGGCCCAGCTTGTAGTAGAGTCATCATAAATGATCAGAACTAATCAGGAAGTGAATGCAGTGGACAGCGTCATCAATTCCAAATGTCTCAGTTTATGCTTGTTCATACTACAACTTAGATTCCATGCCCCTAACTTCCCCTGGGATTCAATAGGAATCTTTTACAGAGGGGGGAGTTAGAGGCGTCGTGGGCAGGTGCCTCAGACATTCAGTCCATCCCCACTCTGTGTGCATGCTTACAGAGTGTATAAACTACCAGTGTGTCCAAGACATGCAGGCACAGATCTGAGGAAAAAACTGTCCAAAGCACACTTATGAATCACCCTATACTCAAACAGTGGTCATTAGAGCCAATCCATGAGCCCATCAGAAGTACAACTCTGGATTAAATCAGATAAGCCATATTTCCCAATCCCCTCACTCAAAGGTCTCTTCATCTGATTACTCATGGGCATTGCGTACTCCATGCACAAAATGCATCTTCTAATCCATAGAGAAAGAGAAGGTATAGGAACTGCTGTTGCCAGGTTGGTTCACCTCAGTGACCTGAAGTAGTTTTGTTTTAGCTAAAAAAGAGCTGGAGTCTGTCTTTCCCATGGAGATTACTGCCTCCCTGATTTATGTTTCGTTCAAACTGTGAAGCCAATTTAATAACGATATGAGGGAAAGTGGGAGGAAGAGTGGAGGAGATAGAGACAGAGGAAGCAGAGAATTTCATGGTCAGGGCCACAGACATAGACACACACACACACACACACACACACACACACACACACACACACACACACACACACACACACACACACACACACACACACACACACACACACACACTGTGGATCTGTTCCATTTTGCCTATTTAGCAAGATTGCCCTATAGTTACCCTCTGTACCAGTGCAGCTGAGGGTGAAACAAAAGCGACTTTCAGACATACACTGAACTGGACTTTCTGCAGACCTTCTCCACCTTGCCCCCAAGTAAAAAGTCTACGAACAACAGACACAAAAATGAAAAACAAACAAAAGCAAAATGAAAACAAATTTGTTCAGATAAAAAGCGGTGCCATACACATTGAAGATACAAAGATGTCAAGAGAGTTTGTGGTGATAAGAGCACTCGCCCACTGACTGGTGCAGGATTTCTCCTGGTGCAGCCGATGGTCAGTCTATGACGGACAGAGAGAGAGAGAGAGAGAGAGAGAGAGAGAGAGAGAGAGAGAGAGAGAGAGAGAGAGAGAGGGAAGTATATCAACCTGTGAGAAGACTGACAAACTTTAACAGCTTATTCTTCATTGTCTGTTACTCTGTTTGTTTATATTTCGAGAAAGTCTTTGACTACGAGCCCACTATAGTTGCTTTCAGACATGCACAGACATGCACCGATTCAAGCGTTAGGTGACGCTTCTAGCGCACAACAGATGCAAAAACTAAAAAAACGAACAAAAAGAAAACAAATAACTCCCGGTGAAAAAGCGGTGTCACACACGAAGAAAGACACTGGTGTCAGGGTGCTGTAAACATGATCACGTGATCGCAGCAGCAGAGTTAATACATCACTTCCTGTCTCTGCCTGCTGCACCCGGCTGCTCCACCTCTGACTGGAATAATGCGGAGGATTCGCTGCAGTTGTGAACGCGTCTGTGCAGAGAACCTCCTGCTTGTGCATGTGTGAAGGGCAAACTGTGGGTAAACTCCGGACTCAATTCTCCAGACTCTACCTGGAGGTCATGTCTGAAAATGGCTTAGTACTACACAATAAAGAAGTTGCTAAGCATTTAAAGCATCTCTTCAGCCATTTTCAAACAGAGGATCTTCGGACAATTGGGTCCGGCCTTCTTTCATCTTTTCAATTATGGTATCTTTGTCAAGTGCCATAAAAATCTCCTTCTCAACAACCAAAACAGTGAAAATATGACATTTCCAAGGCCTTTTACCTTTAAATTCTACATAAGATTGTCCTGATATTGTCAGAGTGAGACTCTGAGGTGTTGAACTGTCTATAAAGTGAAATTAGTCTGTGGAAACAGGTAGTTTCAACAGATTATGACAATGACAGTCTGTTATTGTGTTGCTTGAATTTAAGTTTTTTTTCATTATAAAGTTTATTTACACAGTAGCATGAGAAATCATTCATTTATTAAGTCTCAATTTTCTCTGAAATAGTTTCACATTATTTATCATTACTTCATTCAATTCAATTAATTTGTGTATTGTAATTTTTTATGAATTTGTTTCCTCATTAATTCAATAATGCATTTACAGACTGAACTAAGGAAGGTCGTCATTATTTTGAAATGACACTAACTCGTAACTTAATGCTTAGGAACAATGCACACTGTGAAATAAGTAGGGGCTAGTTTGCACCTGTGTTTCTGAGTGGCTTGATTCCAGAGTGTCGCTTGACTGACCTGGTCCCTTCCTGGAGAACATGTCGCTCATTTTGCAGTATTTAGCTGCATCTGAGGCAACAGCTTTTCTCTTCTTAATTCTCTTCCTCTCTGCTCTACCTTTCCTTTTCTTCTGACCACGACCTTCCATTTCCCTGGAACTTGTTATAATGCTATCAGAATAGGAAGCACGGCTGCTACAACAATTTAGCGGAACTGTTGAACATTCGGCTGCTTTGTGCGTTGCCGAGAAACGTCACATCAACATGATGTGATTACATTGGTTGCCTATTAAGTGGATTTGAAAAGTCCCTCAACTCATTCCTGCTTGCCACATTATTACTGGTCAAGTTATCAGTTCAAGGCCACAGAGACCACCAGGCCACCAGAAAATGCCCTGGTGCTCCTGATGTGCAGTCCACCACTTATCTTAGTCCTCCATGCCTCCATCCAGTTGTCTCCATCATGTCCCAATCCACAACTTAAAATTGTCCCCAACAAATGCACAAAATGCAGAAATTCCTTTGAGATGGACTGAGATATTGAAGGTTTTGGTGTTTTGATGGCACATGTTGACAAATAAAGAATATACATTACCAGTGTTGTCCTTTAACCCGAATGTCAGTCAGACCTTTTGGAGAAGAAGTGTTCCTGAAGGGCAACAATGAAATCTCTGTAAATGAAGAGCAGATGGGACATTTACACAATGACTTCATCACCTCAAATACTTTCTAACTGCTCCATGACTCATGCTGTCAGTCAATCAACTTCATGCTTTTACAAATATCGACTTTGGACGTAATGGAACAGTTTAACAGAACACATCCAACCTGTTTCTAACACTTGTTTGTGTGAAATGTGTTAAATCTAACTGCATCCATTCTGGTTTTAGTGAGTGAGACACCCTGGAGTCCCCATAAAAGTCTACAACTGTTACTGGTTTATGGCTGAGTCTGGGGAGCACTACAAGCCATAAAGTAACTACTGCTCACACACACACACACACACACACACACACACACACACACACACACACACACACACACACACACACACACACACACACACACACACACACACACACACACACACACACACACACTGACTTCCCACTCGCAGATACGCAGCCAGCTCTGACAGGGGCCAGTAAACTATGGTGTTATCAGGCAGAGATGCAAACACTAACTGAAGCTGCACTGTTTGGACAGATGTGTTTTCAGATCTTCCTGTGAACTTTCAGACATTTCCAATGTCTTTCAGTGCTTTCGGACATTCACTTAACTCCGGATGATCTCCTGACATTCTGCAGAGGGGCTGTATTTGAGAAAGCAAATGCTCGAGTGAAAGGCTCCAGACGTCGGAGTTGTCTGAGTGAGCCCATGTGAGAAAACAGTGGAAGCTTTTCCAAAGGATTCACCAAGAGTGAATCCAACCTTGACCCGTGGATCCCCATGACGTCATGTTTGCCTGGGCTTAGGTGCTATCTGCCAGTTCAATATGTCCAACCTATTATGAAAATTATATTCTTACTAATTAGATTTAAGAGGTTTTATAGCGTGAATCAACACATATCAGGAAAAGATTTAAAAAATGGATTATAATATTAAATAGTTATTAGAGGTATAATAGGTATAAGGTACCAATTTTTTTACAATTATTTTGAATACAGCCCTTCTTGCTCTATGACATCAATTGTAGTTTGTAAATGTTATATGTAAATGTCTATAAATGTCTTCCACAACCCAGATATTTCCTCAGAGATTGAACATTTCCACAGGCTGTCGCTACATTAACACTATTACAACCCTTTTACTTGTCACTATTGTCAGTTCTGGTTAAACAGTCATGGCCCCTGCAGGCAAATTGCCTCCGTTCTCATAGCTCCCCATCAATTTAACATTGGCTTCCCACTGTTTCCAGTATCCTTTTCCTTACTCTCAGGATTCTGGTGGAAATGATCCCACCCTGCTCCTAGTTCCTTTTCACTGTGACTGAATGATGGGAACCGGCCATGTATTCTCATGGTTATATTTTAGTGTTGCACGCTCTCAGAGACAGGTGCAGGGATAGGAGCAGTGACACACAAACAGAAGGGAAGAGGCTGCGCTGAAAAAGTAAGAACTGTGGAATTAACAACCAGTGGCAGGAACACAGAGAGAGAGGGCTTAGCTTTTGTTGAAAAGACAAAAATGCATTCAAAATAAAGAACAAATGTATATTCCATGTTTTAATTCATAATAAAACAGTACAATCATTTTATGTGCATCTGGATCCAGATTTGCATCAAAACACATGCTCAAATTTGAACTGCGTCATACTCATTATAACTTTGCTCTAAGGCCCCATTCAGACCAACTACATTTCTGTGTGCTTCTCATTTGTTTGAATAGGCCTAGGGGTGGTGACAGTGCAGGGTTGTTGGGCAAGCACACGTTATTGATACATTACTTTGTGACATGAACTGCATATTCCTACTGCTTTTCAAGATATCATGGATTGTTACAAATTAAGCCACATGTGTATAATGTACAAGAAGAGATTTCACTATTGCTCCCAAACTTCACCTTTATTTTATGTTTCTATAGGGCTACATCCATACTGCTATCTACTCTGCTACAGATACGGATGGCATCCACATTACTTTTAGAGCCACTAAAATGGAAAGCTATGGAAATGCTGCTGGCCCCATTTTAGTTAGAAATCTCTGATGCTGCATTTTAGTCTGGATGAGCAGAAACTGAGATGTTTGGAAACAATGACACAGCCACTCACAATCACTTGCTAATTGGATCTACTCGATCACAACGTAGCTTTCGCTGGTTCATCAGGCTGCTGTCACATGACCTTCTTCTGGAAGAAGCGACCATCGTTTGCCTCGGCTACCAGTGTAGCACACAACATGAAAAATCTATTGCAAGCATTGCTGACCCTGTTGTCTTTGCTAGCAGCTGTTGTGCAGTTAAATTCTAAATTTTTGGTGCAAAATGGACGGCCATGTCAAAGTTCAGCGGGGGAAACTTTTGTCACTGCATGGAGAGTGGCACGATAAGTAAAGAGCAAGTCAGTAACATGGGCTGACCTTTGATGTAAGCTGTTTTTAGACAACCCTTTAACTCTCCACCTGTCCATTACTTGGGGTAGGGGATAGTCAATGAGCTGCAGCAGCGCTCAATATCTTGAACAGCTAAGAAGGCCTCAAATTCAGCAGAGACAAATTAAGGTCCATTCTCAGTCAGTATTTCAAGGGGGTTACCTTCACGGCCAAATACAGTGGACAAGAATGCAATGATAGTAGCAGATGTCAGATATAAACTAAATGCTACTTCAGACCATTTACTGTACTAGTCCACCAGGGTGACAATCAGGGGGGGCGAAGTGAAATGGTCTTACAATATACATGGCAAGTTATGGCAGTTTTGTCATACAGGGGGCAGGTTGAAAATGACTCAATGATCGCTTCCACATCTGAGTCCAAACCAGGCCATCAATCTCTATGTGTGGCCTTGAGTTTGGACTCTACAGCTCTGGTGAGTATTTGGGGGCAAGTTGTATGAGTTGTGGCCGTAGAGCTGGGGGAATGACAACATGATGGGAGCCTCGAAAGCTCCAAACGCAACAGTCTTTTCAGTGTCTCTGTGTTGCGGATTGAGCACTGCAGCTATGCCATAACCACATGAGTCTGTAGTCACCAGAGTTAAGGAGTAAGGTCAAACAGGGTCAGTGCTGGGCTGGAAGCAATCAGTTGCTTAACTCAAGTTAAATTATCTTGTGCAGCATTTGTCCACTTTAATTCTGCCTTTGTCGATAGCAGTGTATGAATAGGTTCAACAACAGCGGCTTGGTAAGGGATGAATTTAGAATACCCCAGTGGTGACGTCACAATGGAGAGATACCTCTGTGACTGCAGTGACATTGTTCAGATTCACTTTAGCTGAATAGGTACTTTTCCACATTGAGTTTTAGGCCACTTCCATTAAATCGGTGCAGCACAGCCTTAAGTCATGTCTCATGCTGGGGTAATCAGCATACACTATAACGCACCTAAGCAACATTGCAAACCATCTAAAGGTGACAGAATCTGTGACATCATTCTCTGGAATGCACATGGAGCAGAGGCGAGAACGAAAGGGACGTTGGTGAACCGGAAGAGTCCGTCATGAGTGATGAAACCAAGAAAGTCTCTGATCCCAGGGTGCAGTGGTACTTGATATTGGTATTCTGTAGGTCAGTGGTGGAAAACATCAGCGCCCCTTGTAGCTCATGAAACACTTTCTCAATATATGGCAGTGGATGACTGTTGTACAAAGGCTGCCTATCAGCAGCGCATCGCGGGGTGCGCTTGGAGCGTTGGCGGGAGTGCGCATTCAGCAGAGGAGCGCAGCAAGTGCACGCGAGCCGATGATACCCATATATATTTGTCTGTTAATCCTCCTCAACCGCTTCTCTCACAGCTTGTCTTGCAGAAATAAGGTCCTGATGTCCTGCAACTTCCTTATGCTGAACGATGATAAAACCAAAGATTTGGTGTTTGGACCTAAATCACACAGGAATGCTGTAAATGAGTCCTTAGCATCCCAGGGTCTACAGTGCACTCATGAGGCCAGAAACCTGGGTGTAGTCTTTGATTCAGACCTGAATTTCTCAAAACATTTCAGCAATATCATCAGATCAGCTATGGGTCAAATCAGGAGTATTGCCAAAGTGAGATCATTCTCACATTCAGTGATGCACAAACTGTTATTTATTCATTTGTCTCCAGCCATCTACATTACTGTAACTCAATATTTGCAGGACTGCCCCATAAATCTATCAACCATCTCCAACTTGTTCAGAATACCGCACACATCACCCCCATTCTCATTGCACTGGCTACCTGTCACGCTCAGAATTAATAAATACAATTATTGCATTGCCCCCTCTTATATCACTGACCTATCCCATAGATACCAGCTCGTGATCTCAGATTTGCAGATCAACTGTTGCTTTTGGTTCCCGATGTAAGGTGTGAAACTGAGGGCAGTAGAGCGTTTTCAGTAATGGCTCCACGACTATGGAATAACCTTCCACTGGGAATCCGACAAGCTACCTCGTTGTCCTCTTTTAAATCTTGTTGAGATAGAAAAAAGTGCTGCACTGTATGAATGTGTGTGTGAATGGGTGAATGGCAAACTGTACTGTTAAGTGTTTTGAGTGGTCAGCAAGACTAGAAAAGCCCTATATAAATACAAAGCATTACCATTAACATTGACCTCAACACAATTATACCAAATGGTCAAAATGCAGAGCTGTGTTTATTCACTCAGCACCTCCTTGCTCTGCCCTCCCCCTTCTATCAGTCTCTCTCTCTCACACACACACTCTCATAAGCACATTGACACTGGACCTGTCTGTCATACTCAGGCTGGCTAAAAACAACAACACATTACATCTTTGCACACATCTGTAATGGGTCTGTTTGTGGGTAGGTGAGATCTGATCACAGTGGTCACTGGAGACACATGTGGAGACACATTCTAATCCCAGGTGGGAGCTGGTGAACTCAGAGCTGTCCACTTGTGATTAGATCAACTCAGACGGATGTTAATGCCAGGTCTGAACAGGGCCTCTGATGTGGAGCAAGTGCATTTTGTATTTAATCTGATGTGTGTGTGTGTGTGTGTGTGTGTGTGTGTGTGTGTGTGTGTGTGTGTGTGTGTGTGTGTGTGTGTGTGTGTGTGTGTGTGTGTATGTGTGTGTTCTGATGGTGAATATGAGAAAGGGGCTTAGCCAAGGACATAGAGGGTGACCCTAGCAGTGTGAAACACAACTTGACAGGACAACTGGGAGGATATATTACCACAAAGTCACCAATGTGTGTGTGTGTGTGTGTGTGTGTGTGTGTGTGTGTGTGTGTGTGTGTGTGTGTGTGTGTGTGTGTGTGTGTGTGTGTGTGTGTGTGTGTGTGTACGTCTCTTTGAAATCTCTTGAGTTGGATGCCTGTTCCTTAACTTATGCTCACCACAGGTCTTTGTTCTCAATACTGCAGCCTTATCTGAGGAGTAGTCTCACACAAACAATGTGATAATGTGATAATTAAATAGTTCATAACAGGACTTTAGAACAGCTTCAAGCAGAGTGGGAAAGTACGAATAATGGACTTCTCACCAGCTAGAGTCATAGTGGCACTGACTCCCCCACACAGACTCAATGATGAGAAAGAGGTGGTGGGTGTGCACAGCGTTTGGAAATTATCTGGTAAAGGCTGCCCTCCAGTGGACAAATGAACAGATACTGATACAGATGTGTCTGCAATAGTACCAGTAAAATTGCCCAACAAATTTTTGTACACAAAATTACATTCAACAATCTCTATTTTTTATTGGAACTTTTGAATATGTTTCAAGAGTTTTTTAAATGTATTAATCATCAAAAACTGAAATGAATTATTGCAATTAACAATTACAACTGTGATCATATGCATTCACACAAATGGACCAATGGAGTTGTGTCACAGAACCTGTGGGAATGACAACCAACATGACAACTGACAACTGTAGCATGAATTTAAAGAGTGTCAATTGCCAGGATTTTGGTAATCAAAACACAGAGTCCTGACCAACACATGGTTCTGAACAAAAATCTATATTTTAGTAATATTTTTTTGTCTTTCAAGAGAGATATAGATTTCTTATTAACAAACATAATATCATTAATTGTCATCCAAGGATATACACAAAAGCACCAGCAATGCTTCTGAAAATGAAGTTGAACATATTTTTGGTTTCTGCTCTACCGTTTACTTTTGAGATGCATATTCATGGAAATAGATAATCATCTTTTTAAAAGGGTTTCCATAGTATGTCTACCACTTAATGCAACATTACAGTCCACTAACAGCATTTGGGGAACAAGAGTGCTTTGTTTTGTTCTCTCGTCTTTGTGGAAGCGGGTCCCAGACTCCGTTTGTGGAGCAACAGAAGCTGTTAGGCCCCCGATCAAAGCAGACTGGGGCCGGAGCATTGTCAATCCCTGTGTTCAGCAGTGGCATTCTGTTTGGGATTATCACACCTGTGGTTCAGGGATTAATCCCTGCAGAGACATGGGAACCAGAGACAAGAGGGCTCCAAGGTTGAGTGCAGAAATGGAGGAGGGGCGTACTAACTAAAGTGCATCCCAGGACTTTGGCCCAATCCGTTTTAGGTGCCATGTGAAGACCAACAGGCAGATACTTGACCTCTAAATCCATAGTGGTTCAGAATTGAACCATCTGCAGCAGATTTGGTGACTAATTCCTATGTTACATGAAAGAAATTCTGAAAGAAATCAAATTTGAGCAAATAGCTAAACATACACGTGGGAAGAGGCAGAACCACAGAGGCCTCAACTCTGAATGATTTCTTCAGTTGTTGATTTATGTGACCTTAATTATTTGCAACACAACCTTGTTAACAGTCAGGACATGTGGGTGGGTTGAACCCTTTCAAATGGTACCTGGTACCATTACCAGTTTCCAGTCCAACAATCTGAATACTGAATCAAAAACACATAGCTGAATTGTATTCAGAATTAAAAGCAATACAAATTTTATTTTGGCTTCTCTCTCCTCACTCTCCAACCCACACAGAGGTTGAACTGATCAGGAGTGAGATAACGCTGTAACTTCCGTATGATTATGTGTATTGAAACCACAGAGCTTTGTTTCTGCTGCTTTAACGGGACAGAGAGAACAATTTATTATAAATATAGTGTAATTTCTTTGTAACTAGTACTGGGATCAGAACCTGGGAGTAGATATTTCCAAATAATGCTCAATTAAATATATTTTCTTATCCCAAATGAACCTAACTGAAGTGAAGAAATTAAAAAAAACATTTGAACACAGGGCATGAAACATTCATTTGTTGGATTATGTTTTGTGCAAAAATATTGATTCAAGTAATGTATGAAAAGTAAGTAAGTGTTATTTACAATGTCCTTGTGAAAAATCACTGTAAGGCAGTGAGGGGTAACTGAAATCATGTTGAACTGCAGAAAAGATGGTACAGATCACCAATCATACCAGTTATACATCTTAGCTTCCCTCTCAGTGTGGTGTTGAGTGTACACTTGTCTAAATGAATGAAAACGGTATTGACGAAACACGCTTAAATAATTTTGTATCTGACTCCAGTCCATCTGAGTGTGACCCTAGTGTCATACGACTGTGCTATATCAGCTTTATTCTTTTATTGACCATGCAGAAAATCCTCTCCGTGTTTGTTTTGCTAATTCCCATGGTATTTCTTCAGTTTGTCTAACAGCTTAGTCTCCAATCCGCTTTATCTCAAAACCAAGATAAACAGCAAAACATAGCAACAGAAAAGAATCAAGAGTGACAAAAACATTCATAGAATCACTTCCTCTTCAGCAATTTGTCCTCAAAGTAAAAGCACAATGCTTTATATCAAGCTGAATTACATAGCTATTATTTTGGAAAGTTGTCGACTACCGAACAGGCCTCTGACATTGCTGAAATGCAATGTATGAGCAAATAACACCAGTAAGTCATTCAAACTGACAAATAAGCCATTCACATGCAGTAATAAAGCAAATTCTGTTTCATTTATGAAAAACATTGAATTCAAAATCTGTGCTAAAAATCTGAATCTGGTTGATCATGGACGCACAATGGCTTCACTGCAGATAAACCAGGTATTATAAACACAAAGGTTTCTCACTTCACTCTACACCATGGACTGTATATAAAAAGCTCTGAACACAGTGAACAACAATACAACACAACACAACAATAAAACAACACAACAATAAAAAAAGTGACAGTATATTTTACTTGTTTTCGGAGGACTCAGTAATGCCAAGGAGTGTATCAAAGAAGCAGTCCTTCTTAAAATTATAATGCACATGTTTAATTCAAAATATGGAAAACAGAGATAAACAGAGATTATTAAGAACATCTCATGACTCAAATAGGTTATTATTGGGCCTATCCTTTGTGTCTTTTATATCATGTACTTTTTTTTTTTTTACCCATTATTTATGGAACCTGTGTTGTGTGGACAAGCTCAGCTCTGCACCTAAATTGGATCTCACATCCTTGGGCACTGGTGCATTTACAAGGAGGCAAAAACCCATGAGTGTTAGAGCTTGTAGCACTGTCATGAATAATTTCAAAGTGACACAGAGACATTGGATTTGTCAAATTTACTGGTGTTGTGGACAAAAACAAAGCTTATTGTAACAAAATAGAGGTGTTATTTATGTGTATCGCTCTTTGATGTGAACCTTTTTTGCTCTTCTTCAGCTGCTCAGTCCGGACTTTCAAATGATACCTTGCATTGTTAGCATGAAGAGGCACGATCGTCACTGCCAGCTTTATGGACATGTAAAGTTGGCATGTTTTTGCGTCATGGGCAAAATCCATTCTAACGAGGTAAAGCATGTCCATATTGACAAATTTATAGCGATAACGGCTGTGCGGCTATGGCTGAGGGGTAGAGCGGTCGTCCTCCAACCAGAAGGTCGGTAGTTTGATCCCCAGTCTTCCCCATCTGCATGCCGAAGTGTCCTTGGGCAAGATGCTGAACCCCGAATTGCACCTCATAGAACAAAAAAGTGCTGCCGATAGATACACTGTATGATTGTGTGTGTGAATGGCAAACTGTAATGTAGAGCTCTTTCAGTGGTCATCAAGACTAGAAAAGCGCTATATAAATACAAACCATTGACCATAACAGAGGTGCTCCCACTCAATACATTTATGTGCTGATTCCGGATTGGCGAAGTATATTTGCACAGGATGCAATATTTGAACTAAAGAGCACAAGGAAATAATTGCAGAATAAATAAGGAGGACAAGCAGTGAATACATTCAAAACCTTTACTGTGGTTGTTTTTAGAATGATGGTGTGTGTATTTTAATGTAGTCATTCCAGACACAGGGTGGTGGGACTGATACACCACCTGTGAGGGACGGGGGTGCAGACTGGCAATTCTCTGGCTCACTTCAGCAGCAAAATATACAACATACGATACTACACACATGCATGTATTATTGTTTAGTATTAACGGCATACAAATATAACAAACTCCTGTATTAAGTTAGTATTTGTTTGTCAGGTTTTTGTATGTATGTGTGACCACGGGCCCTGTCAAGGCCCGGATTTCATTAAAGTTTTATAGTGTACTGACCCTTTAATACTGACTCAAACCAACTAAAGGCCCACGGATCATCTATAATGACACATGACAGTAAGAGATGAACTGAGACTAGGACTTCCCCCAAGATTACAACCATTTATTCAGCAACTAACAATTTACACATGATATTTAAAACAGAAAATTTAATCAATACCAGAAACTTAAAATTGTAAAAAATCCATACCTAAATGTATGTATGTGTATGTATATATATATATATATATAAAATACTTAACAGGCCACATCAACAATAGGGAAGCAGAGTGCTAAAGGGGGATTTGGCTGTGGCTGCTGACAAAGTTACACTGGGACAGAGTACTCACCACGCTCACGTGCCCTACACACACACACACACACTACAAAGCAAAGCAAATGGTGGAGGAGAAAAATATAAATTGTGAAGGACGTGCAAAGAACTACCAAACATGCGATTATGGGGGGTGTGAAGCACAGGTGAGAAACTCCGTCACCAAACCCTCCACCGTCCTGACGGCCACGTTTGCCACCGTTCCTATAGCACTCAAATATACAAAGACAGGAAACACATGTTCAGTACACAATACTAGCACTGCAAGGCAGATACAAATATCGATTAGCTTCTTGGGGGAAAGCAATGGATACTACAAGGACAGCAGAGTTAACAAATTAACAACAACAAAGACCAGCTCATTAACTTAGGTCACTTGGAAGACCCCTGTTGTTGGTAGCACCCCCTGTCGGTGAGTATATAGCGCTGCACTTTATTCCAGCTTGGTTAGTCAGTGCTGACAGCCTGTTGATTGCTACCGAATGTTTCCATGATGCTGCCTGACCCGAATATGTGTAGAAACAGTGAATAAATGCCCACATCTGGGGTTTGTCGAATCTCTGGTCTCTGCCCCATCACTATTGGTCCAGACTGCTCACGAGGTCAGACCAAGATAGATCATCAAACTTTAGTGGCTATCCATGGCCACCAGAAAAAAACCTGACTTCTGGGTCTCCACTCATCTACCTGAACTCAATCATATGGGCCAACCAACCACTGACGCTCTGTTTCTCAAAAGGAACATCATCAGGCACTCTCATCCGTGCAAACAAGGCATAACAGTCCAGACTGTTCTTGTTTGAGGCTCCTCGATGGTGGAGCTAGCTACCACATCTTCTAGAACCTCTTGAAGACTCATCTCTTTCAAGAGCACCTCCTCTCCAAACTAAGGTGATAGGTGTCTACTGGCACATTTAATAGCACTTTTTTACCTGATCCACAGTTTGTCTTATTGTACAACTAGCCTACTCACTTTAAGCTCTCCTACTGTACTAAAACTTTAGTGTTGTCATACACTTTTAAGCAGATTTAGAGTGTATATAAAATTTTGTTAAAATGTAGATGTAATTAATACTTCATCTTATGCTTCTTGTTTTGTAACCCAGCTTAAATTGTGTGTTGAACTTTTGAAGGAAAAAAACAATTAGAAGCCCTATGAGAGAAATTGTGATATGTGAATATGGGCTATACAAATAAAATTAGATTTGATTGATAATTGCTTTTATAAGCGAGCAAAGGTATTCAATTGTCAGCGTAGATTGATTGGCTGTTGTTTTAGTTTTTTTTAAACATGTCAAATAAAAGTAATCCCACATTTAAAGTGTTGAAAGTCATTTACAATGTCGTTAGTATTTCTTCAGACGTTATAAAATGGTAAACTTGCATTACAATGTTTTGCCAGCAGGTGTCAGCAGCCTCGCACGATTGGCTTGATGGTCACTCTACTGTGTTCCTGGTCAGCAAGTAATGAACATACATTTCCCTCACTTGATGACAGTGCACTTATTATCTTACAGCAGGTTTTAGAAAGCAAGATCTAACTTTGGTGTTACATTAGTCTGACATTAACATGTTGCTTAATGCCTTTTTTTTTACATTGCAATTACCCATATAGTTTTTAAAAGAAGATTTAAACATTTCTGGCATGTCTTCTTTACCATTCACTGTGCAACTTTTTAAAGCATCAGATCAGATGTTTATTTACATTGTCAAAGTGTCTATTCATATTTGAGGGTCCCATTAACCTTCCATTTCCTGTTTTAGCTACTTTCTATGTTTTATTGTTGCAGTTTGGGCTGTCCTTGTGTTTGATTATAATTAAAGTTTTCCTCTTGGAGTGCAACAACAACTGATTTTACATTGAGTCGGATTAAAAACTCTCTCCCACACATACATACACTGACTTTGGCCTTTTTAACTCCCCATCACTCAAAAGGTGTTTGTTTTGTTTGTCATGTTCATACAATCGAATGTTTGAGTTTCACTTCTGAAAGGAAATATTTACATATTTATGTATTCTAAAGTGTTTACTTAGGTAGAAGGTAGAATTGTGACACAATTGAACATTTTGTTTTGGAAAACATATCAAACCCAGTTAATCAAAGTGAAGAATATTTCTTCATTTGTGTGCTTTCTCATCAGGAAGTCAAGTTTTTCATTTGTAAGCCCCAAATCCTTTTATGTCTCTCACTGGCCTTTGTGCCCTAAACATTTTGGACACCAAAGGCCAAATTACCTTGCCCCTAACATGATGAAATTCCTAATTACAATATATCCCTACAAAAGCATGAACATAATGGCATCCAGCACCAATAAATAGCCTCTAATTGTATGATACACCCTACCCAGATACAGGCCCCAGAAGGATTCCCCTTTTGCAATTATAATAAGGAGGACCTCCTTATGACCTCCATATGAAATGCTTGCGATGGCACTGCCAAATGTCTCACCTCAATGGGAAACTGAAATCTAGCATCATATTGTGTGAGACCACCTTATGTTGCCTTCCACATTTACATGGGTAGTTTCATCATTAAAGAACTAAACTTGTCATAAATCTTACAAAAGTTCAACTCTGGTGATTCTGGCTTTTCCCAGCACTTCACAGTCAGAGTGAGTCTGATCCTCAGTGTGAATGCTGCAAGCTATGGATCAGAGAGCTGGAGCAGATGAGCTCGCCTGTTCTTGCCACATCACCTTAGTAAGTTACCAGCTGATTGAGTGACTATGCTACATGACTTCAGAGTTAATCAGAGAGTGGCTGTGCAGACAGGGAACTGCCCCTACAACAGGCTTGGCTCAGGTTTAAAGGGATAGTTCACCGATTGCACTGTAAAGTGCTTTGAGTGGTCATGAGGACTAGAAAAAGTAGACCATCATCTACAGGATCCTTGCAGGGGAAAACATGTTACAGTTAGGTGAGAAATAATGAAAAGCAATATATATTTCTATGGATGAGTGGAATGGTTTTGCTGTTCCAAACATTTCATGCGTTAACTCTGGTTTTACACAGAGCATTTTTTACACAAAATAAATGTCACAACTCGTTTCATTTTAACCCTACTAAGATCCTGACAGTTGTGATGCTTTCACTCTTCAGTTCAGCTCAGAACATCAGGGAGAGAAATACAAACTGAAGCTTCTGAAGTCTTTTATTTGAAAAATGATCAACACACTGCTCAATATTTCCATGATTATAATAGAACATTTCAGTCAGAATGAGCTCATCACACACTGTTAGAGCCATTTTTTTTATCATTTGTTGAGAGTAAATTATTTTTAAATTTCTATTTTATTCATCATTATCTACTGTGAGTGATCAGATGATTCACCAGTTGTGGAAGGGGCAAGAATGAGTCTTTTTTTTATCTCAGCAACCAAGTAGGAAATGTTGAGACAGGGCATCGACCTCACGTCAGACCTGTGTTTAGTATGAATAAATGACTGCAGAGTTGTGACTTTGACTGTTCAACATTTGAGACAAGAAGTGGAGCCCTGTCAATGGGGCTGTTTGAAAGAAGATACAACAACAGGCCTCACCACACATACAGGTCTCTCTGCTTTGTTAGCAGAAAGGCTCGGAGATCACTTCATCTTCTGATCATAAAAGTTGGTTCATCAACAGAATTCTCACACAACAATGTGCTCATTTCACTAGGTTCAGTATAACTTGTTTGTTGCAGGACTTCATTCATGGTTTTGATGGTGGCACGACAGGACCAGACCTTTTACCACAGCTGCTGTAACCATGGCAGACAAAACCTCAACATTTATTAAAACAAAAGTTAAATTCCAGCTTAACTAGAAATGCTCCAGCAGAGATTCAAATCACCCTATACCATGCAGGCAGGATTCTAACCATTGTTCTTTGGCCAGCGACATGTGATTTAACAATAGACTGGGTCACATGCTGATCTGAGACTTCCCTTACCGATTCACTACTCGACAAACATTCCTACAGCTCCTCTGTAGGGATGGAGGGTTTAGATGACAAGCCTGTGGAAACTCTAGAAAACCCAGCTGCGCATTACAACTGGTCACCCACCTGCTGTCACTTCTGCTTTAGGGTCTTCTGGTTTTCAACACTTACCTTCAAGTTTGTCGGCTGTATATAGAATTTAGGCTCAGTAATGTGGGTGATGATGATGTTGTTACTACATAAGAGCATAGTCTTGTTGACAATATAACACGTTTCAAAGAAGAAGTCTCTTGACACTTCAGACAACACAATCAGATATATTCAGAAAAAGTGTGGTTAAGAGGAATTTGAACCTAAAAGGTAACACTTGCAGAAACACATGCAGTTTAGTCAAGAAACATTTTATTGTGATTACAGCAGTATTTGCCTGTGACATCTGAATCTATAAATATAAATCAATATGAGCTAATATTTATACAAATGTTGTACAAAGGTTATGGTCAGTTTATGATGTTCTTAAAGAATTGTGTTAAAATGAAAACAATCACCCAACAGTCCAGACAGGGATTTAAACAGCTTTAATAGCAGCCCAAAGTCCCTGAACTTATGTTCAGCTGCCCTGAAGCTTCTTCATTATAAAGCTGCTGGGTGGTGCGTCTGTGAATATTGTCCCCACAAAAACGTGTGTCCCCCACAGAGCGTGTCTGATCATTCTGCAGCAGCCCAGGTCCTCGATCTGGAAACCCAGGTGACGGTACCGGTCATCGGTCTCAAACAGTGTGTTGTTGGTGTACGAGCCAAAGAACTGGAGAAGAACAAACACATTTATCATGTAGTTATCTAATCGCAATGCTTTTAAACACGATGAAAGTTAAATCTCATCTGCACATTTCTAACATCTGAATCCACGTCATCAGCAGCTTTAAACTTTGTCACTGTAACACAAACAATGCCTGAGTGTCTGTGAACACTAAGCTACTGAACTAAAATAAGCTGAAATGAATTTAACTTTAGTGTCTAATCAGAGGTGACAGAAACTATTACCATAAAAATGCCCTGATTGCAATTCAGCATGAATTGAAACACAATCAAATCTGAACAGTGTGAAACTAACAGAATGAGATTTCAATGAGGAATTTTATGTAAATGTTTTATGTAGGAAGTTTACCTGACCAGAGATTTGTTGTCAATGCTCAGAACATGACAGCTTTTAATACTCTACTTCACTCTACCCTTCTCTGTCATTTTGTAAGGTCTCCACCTTGTTATATACAGCGCCTAAAGATACTGAATGTTGTGATTTGGCCCAAAACTAATACAATTTAATTGAATAATTATCAGACCTCAAATTCTAAACAATTACAAACATTCATTATGTAATATTGAATATCCTAAAATACTGTGCATCTGAAACAAGATTTGTGCACCCAGAGTTGGAACGCTGCCTCGTGAGGATGGTTTTCCACTCACAGATAGTTTCGTGCAATTGTATGAAGTACATGTGGCTAATTAAATGCCACGTGTCATCACGTGTCGGAGTTCAGTGTTTCTGCTGACACACCAGTCAGGTCAAGGTCAGTTTCCAAATGAACGCAACTGACAGTGTTTCCATTAGTCACACTCTAAAAACTGTCTATTTATTACTGGTCCTCAACTCTGTTAACAACCTAAATGTTAAAGGACATGTTTTCCTCTCTCTTGTTACATGCAGCCGCTGGTCAGCTTGTCACTGACTGTTACCATGGAAACATGGCTCTTAGCACTGTGTTACTCTGTCAATGTCAATTTTATTTATATAGCACATTTAAAACAACTTAGTTGACCAAAGTGCTTTACAGGTGTAATGGTACAACAAAAGGACAGTAAAACGTAATACATCATAGTGCAAGTAATACAAATAAAATACAATTATTAATGTAAATTGAATAAAATAAAAATAATATAAGATATACGATAAGATAAATAAAATCAGCTGCGATGAAACGTACTCAACTCGAGGAGAAAGCCTGGGAGAACAGGTGTGTTTTCAGTAGTGATTTAAAGTGTGTTAAAGACGGGGCAGATCACCTCTGGTTACTAGCCTTGTCTGAGGTTTGTCAAGGAGCAGTAGAGTGGCTGATCTCAGTTCCCCAACTGTGCATACAGAGAAGTTCGGATAAGTAAGACGGTGCCAGTCCGTTAAGAGATTTAAAAGTTAAAAGTACGATTTTAAAAACGATCCTGTGACAAACAGGAAGCCAGTGTAGGAGGCGCAACATGGGTGTGATATGGTCTCTCTTTTTTTCCCTAGTCAGCAGGCGAGCAGCAGCATTTTGGACCAGCTGCAGGCGTTTAATGGAGGATTTGTCTAAGCCTACATACAGGGAATTGCAATAATCAAGACTCTAGGGGTAGGTAAGCGAATATGCATCTATTCATGTCTTTTCCAGGATTCTGCACCTTTACATTTCATTTGAATAGGGATGTGCGGTCCTTTACACCTCTCATCAACAATCATTGTTGCACACTTGAGACACTACCATTAGGTCAGATAGGCTGATAAAACAAGTATGTAAATGTAGGAAAGCAGCGACAGCAGCACATGGTCTTTCACATTCACTCTTGAGCTGTTCAGACAGTTGTGAATGTGAGTGTTTCACTTGAGTGACAGTTATAATCTTACCGCCAGGCCTGAGGAAGGGTCGATAAAGTCTGCCCAGAATCCTTCTTTTTGCAGCGCACAGCAGATCTCCTGGGCTCCATCCACAAACTGCACAGGAGATGAACAATTGTTATCAATGTGTGATAAATAGATAAATTATTTTTGATCATTTTATGCACTTCTGACATAAAGGGAACACAATTGAGAGAATATTGTTCCAGTCACTTTAACCATGATGTCCTGGCTGTGCACTTCTTGTGTTGTTTGTGACAGGTGAAGTTTATGTGCACCAAATGTTGGACTTTTTTGTTTTTTTAATCATGCCTCGTAAATTCTAGAGTGACAGATAGTAATTCCTTCAGTACTGTACAGATCCTCAAAACATCTGATTAGTGTTGGTGTTTATTGTTGAAGTGCAAATGACATGGTAAAAGGAAACTGAACTTTGAATGTGCATCTGCCCTGATCCTGAAACTCTGCCTGTAATAATTTTGCAGTGGAGGGCCGCTGATTTAAAACCGAGTCGACAGTTTCCTCTCCTGTGGCTGCCTTGTGTCCCTGATTGGTTCTGACACTCCATCTCTTAAACGACGCTTTAATTGATCAGTTGGGCTTCTTCCTTTTTACTATGTGCCTTGCATGAAAGCAGCAGCTGATGGAGCGATTATGTTTTACTTTTTAATATGAATAGGCTGTTGATTTGTCACGGTAATGACGGCATTGCACAATCCATGTTGTGGCGCGCTATCATACCGGTGATGACTAGTATACCTGTATACTGCCTACCCATAGTCTCCACCAGTAAAAAAAAAAAGACCCTTCAGACCTCCAGAAAGCAGCTCACCTTGCTAAGCATCTTCTCTCTCTCCTCCTCCACCTCAGCACACCATGATGTCATATCATTCTTGGTCTTCTGGGTTACTGTCACCACCATCATACCAGAGGATGGAGCCTCAGGAAACATGGACTGGAAATCTGTTCATCACATTATCAGAAGAAACACAAATCACACAAAGCCACTGCTTCTCATCAGCTAAAAGATCTAAACTCTGTTGTTGTTGCTCTGGTGGCATATGCCAGTCCAAATAGAGAAGTTGGATGTTGTGGATGATGGTTGGAGGAGTGCAGTACCTTTCTGTAGTAGCTCAGGACAGGACTGTATAGCACACTCCACACTGGAATTATCAAAGTACTGTTCAGCTCTACTGACACTCTGAGACGAGGCTGGGACGTCTTTGTCCTAACACACACACACACACACACACACACACACACACACACACACACACACACACACACACACACACACACACACACACACACACACACACACACACACACACACACACACACACACACACGAAGAGAACAGTTACAAAGGCGAGTACACAATGAGTCGTCTCTTGCTTCATTATTTTCTGACACTATCTGTCACTGTCCTTATCACTACGCAGAGGAACACAGTGGTGATTTGTTGTAAATGTTTTCCTGTCAACTGTAATTTCATTTGCTGTTCAATCAGGTTTTTCAGGTCAGAAAAAGTACCCATGTTCAAATTATTACACTTACAAAGTCTACAATGACCTGGGCCAGTATGAACTCATGTCTCTCACTACTGGACAGGGATGACAGCACATCAGGGACCATCTTGTGTGCCAGATTCTCCTTCTGCTTTGTTATTCCTTCCATGTGGCAGTCAAAGCCTACATTACCAGGCAGCTGGAAGCGCTGGTCCTGGGGCCCAAAAGGCCCCATGCTCTCATCAGGCCACACTGTCCGCAGTCCTGAACCAGCGAGGGGACAACAGGACAAAAATATGAGTAAATGAAATAATCTTTGTGTTCCTGCTTGAAATTCACTGACTTTATGTCTATACAGCATGATACCATGTATAATATGTATATATAATAATCATCTCCTTCTAATGACTTTTGAAATATAACACAAAAACCATGTATGACTTACCCATATCAGATGGAGTGATGGCTACGTGTGGTTCATCAGAGCCTGAGGAACCTGCAGCAGAGAAGGCTCTGGCTCCTGCCACACGATGCACCAGCACGTGAAGTCCTGGGAGGTAACTGACCAGCCTGGCTCTACGGCACAGCACCTGGACACAAGCACAACACATCATATCACATCACATTAATGGTAGTCTCTCTCTCTCTCCCTATTCCACCACACATCACACAACACACAACACACAACACAACTTACACTGGCCATCCTGTTGTCTCTGTCCACCTGCAGGGTCCAGTTATGTTCCTGTAGGAGGGGACGACGAACAGTCAGGAGGTTTTTCAAAGCATCGCTGACAGTTTGTGTAACAGTGAGATCTGATTCATCTGGAATCTGAACAGAGTCTGCAGAGCCTCCAGACAGACTGAGCAAATACACGGACGTTGTGTAAGATCCACTGAATAACCACGAACCTACAGCTCACTGTGTAAAGAACATGACTTGTCTTCATCGGACAGTTTGTACTACAGAGCAGGAACCTACCGGATGTTGTGCTTCCTTCGCTCGTCGTGAGACACAGCTTCAACTACAGATTAACACACTTCACACACTCAGCTGTTCGTATGATAACAATTCACCTTGAGTCGGGGCATGCGTGTAACGATGGGGGCTCGTTTCTTTCCTGGATTCGTGGAGGGCAGGTGGCAAAAGGCTTCAACACGCAATACTGCCCCTGCTGGTGCGGAGGACGAAGGTTCCTGAGCTACAGCCTATGGTCCCTAAACTGCTACTTCTTCTTCATCATCTGCTTCCTCTTCTTCTTTGGGGTTTAACGGCAGCTTGCATCCCTGTTGTTGCATTACTGCCATCTTCTGGTGTTAGTTCACTCCTACAATGCCCAGTCCGGTTCTCTGAAGAAACTTCCCCAGATGTCTCCTGCCTTGTCCTCTCTCCCCACACTTCAGTATGCACTTTATGCTTACTCCTGTTAGTCCTGTCATTTTCATTCCCTTGCCGTATATATTTTTTTCAATTCACAAGTACATGTTCTACGGTTTTTGGTACCTAACAGTGTCCACAAAGGCCTGTTGGATGTTTCCTTGTGATGTGGAGTGTCCCATTCAGGTTGCTGTGTCCTATTCTGAGTCTAGTTATTGTCTGTTATTGTCTCCTGATCCCAGTGCAACTCTATATTGATTTCCTTACATGCAATACCCTTTCCTTCTGATTTTTATGTCTATTTTCTTTTTTAACAGCTTGCTTGGCTAATTTCTCCAATCTCACATTACCCATAATGCCCATGTGTGCAGGAATCCAGATTAATGGGACCATAGGTTGTTCAACTCACTCCAGAGCCATCCAAATGGCATACAACTCTACTGTAGAAATATTCAAGAAGTTAGATGTTTGCTTGCACGGCTAGGAACTGTAACTGTCCAGTGTTGTTTGTTATTGGATCCTTAGATCCGTCTGTAACCTGTACTCTCAGTACTTACTTCCTTTAAATTTATAGAATTAATTTACTAAATCCATACTTTACCTCCTTGCCTTGACTTGCAGAATCT